>NC_090828.1:122845058-123145058 GCF_028021215.1 Eschrichtius robustus
TACCTTTTAAACTTCCAGGCAGCCTAATCTATAGAATGTGATTATTAAGATTTAGTGTAGGTGGGTTTGAAACATATGCCCACGTAAGCGCCACCAAACCTGCTGGCCTCACTGCATTCTCTTCTGTCCACCTTGTTTTCCAACAGCCCTATCGGCCACAGCATCTGCCATTTTTTCTTTCAGAGTGTAAACCTGGTTACATCCAGTGTAAACCTGTCATATGTGCTAAGGGCTTCCAGAGATGCTCTGAATCGGCCAGAGAAAGTTCCTGACAAATTATATGAGCTTAATATACATGTAGCAGCAGAACCACTTGCCTGTGCAGTAGATATTTTAAAGGGAGGAATAAAGCCATATTTTTTTAAAACTTTGTATACATATTCAGGTATTTGCTAATATGTTCATTAACATTACCAAAGGTAATTCTAGTGTTTTCTTCATAGAAAGATTTATGATAATATGATATAGTAAAGTGCTGTATATTAAAAGATGCTTTATCATTATCACATAGTATCTGTGAAACACCCTCTGAGGAAGAGTTAATTAGCCTTAGAAATAAATTTTAAATGATTGAACAGTAATGTTAGATTTTTTATTCTGATTCATTACACCTTAAAACTACCGGAATCTTTTCCAAGTGTCTCTCTTCCCACTCCCACTTTACTGGTATGTTTAGAATCCCATTTAGTGTCACTAAGAGTTAAAAACGTAGGTAAAACTCTCCCTAGCCTGACAATGTGTTTTCTTTAGAAAGACCCTCAGAAGATTCTGTAATCTCCCTTGATGGATATTAAGTGGATCACTGGTCAGTTTATATCTGTTTTGTGAAGACATAGAAAGTTGATAAGGGGCATTCTATTTAATGATTAACTTGATGATTCCCTTATAAAACTGAGTATTTGTATGTCTCAACTATTTAAGGCAACGTTTTCCATAAAAGTGCATATAAAAATGAGGCAATTTGAAATTCAGGGCTTATATTTGTTTTTACAAAGTTGAGTAATAAGTTCTTTTTAGCTATTCTAACACACACTGATTGCTCCTTTTTCTCAACTCACATCGTTCTTAAAAGATAGCACTGTTCAGTTTAGCATTTAATGTTTCCTCACTTTGTAAAAATGTATTTGGGTGTCTTGGTTCCCTACCTCAGTGGAGATGATCATGTCGCCTATTTCTTTTAAGTTTAATAATGCGAGAAAAGAGAACTCAAATGGTACATTAAAAAAAATGTTTTCCCAGTTAATGTTGCGACATTTCAGGAGTACTCTTCATGAATCCCCAATACCTGGGCAGAATCTTCTTTTTCTTTTCTCACATGTCTGACTTTATTTTTACTTTGGAATTAGTGATCCTGTTACTTTAGAATTAGTCTGATCCATGATTTAAAGTTTGCTTATCAATTTACATAGAATGTTACTGATAACAACATTAGCTTAATCCAGTAATGATTATAGAGCTCCTATTATATCTGTGACATCACACTTGGCGTTGATGGTATGAAGATGAACTAGACACAGATCCCACTCTCAAGTAACTTAAAAGATTTAAAAATACAAAATTGTTATAAGAAGCTATTAAGAAATCTGGTTAAGATTCTTCTTGTATTGGCCTTTCTCACCTTCTGAGATGGCCCACACTCTGTCTGTGGAGTGTGTGTTTCTCTCTGAATAAATCCGCTTCTTGCCCATCACTTTGTCTCTCGCTGAATTCTTTCTGCGATGAGACATCAAGAACCTGAGCTTCATTAGGTCCTGACACCAGCTAGACCAACTCCCGCTCATTGTCAACACCACTGGGGACACCTTCTGTGCTGTTTCTTGGCAACAACTTTTTGGGTACTATCATCTGGTTGGGAGACTGCCTTGGAAGGGATAACATTTAAAATCGATCCAGGACTTCTACTCCTGAATACATACTTCAGATAAACTGACACAGGAACACAAAGAGACAGAGATATCTGTGAAGGTATTCCCTGCAGCACAGTTGGCAATACCCCAGAACGGGAAACAACTGTCTATCAAACAACAAATAAAGTACTATGATATGTGTAAAAAAAAAAAAAAATTCTTCTTGTTTAACATTTACTAACCTCTCATCTTCACCAGTTTCTGTTTCATTATGTGAACATAAAAATAAGCTGTAAAATATGTATAATAAGATGGATGCATAGGAGCTTGTCCTAATTTTGCCATTTCCCTTGTTGATGGTAGACTCGTTACATTAGGATTGATGGAAGCGTTCCATCTTCAGAAAGAATACATCTGGTTAATCAGTTTCAAAAGGATCCTGAGACTCGTGTGGCTATCCTAAGCATTCAGGCTGCTGGTCAGGTAAGAAGTTTCAGGTCTAAATTTGATAATGAATTGTTGAGATGATAAAAATGTCGAGATGATTAACCATAACTATAACTTTATATCTGGTGTGATAAATATTCATTCTACTTTGGAGAGTGCTAGAAAGTGTAACAGAAGGAGCCCTCAACACCTCTGACTAAGCTTCCTAAATTTTCAAGGAGAGAATTTCCTAAAAGAATATAGTTAATGTGATTATAATACTTTTGCATGATCTTTTCCTTCCTTTGAATTTGCGTAGACTTTTCTCATCCCTTTCTTTATAGCACTTATCTGACTTGGTTGTTTTCATCAGAGTCTGTGAGGCAAGGTGGCCTGAGGGAAAAGAACTCTTCTGTCTTTCTGAACTTTTAATGGAGTGCCTTTGGTTTGTCCTTTAGAGTTGGGTTTGGCTGCAAGTAAATGAAAACCCAAATTAAGAATGACTTATATCACAAAGTTTTATCTCTGATATAGGCAGTCTAAGGCTAGCATGGTAGTTTCTTAGCACTTAGGCCCCTTCTGGTTTTCTGCTTTACCACTCCTAGCAGATATCTCTTTTTTTTTTTTTGAATTTCATTTTATTTTATTTATTTATTTTTATACAGCAGGTTCTTATTAGTTATCTATTTTATACATATTAGTGTATACATGTCAATCCCAATCTGCCAGTTCATCACACCACCACCCCCCCGACCGCTTTCCCCCCTTGGTGTCCATACATTTGTTCTCTACACCTGCGTCTGTATTTCTGCCTTGCAAACCAGTTCATCTGTACCAGTTTTCTAGACTTCACATATATGTGTTAATATACGATATTTGTTTTCCTCTTTCTGACTTACTTAACTCTGTATGACAGTCTCTAGGTCCATCCACGTCTCTACAAATGACCCAATTTCGTTCCTTTTTATGGCTGAGTAATATTCCATTGTATATATGTACCACACCTTCTTTATCCATTCGTCTGTCGATGGGCATTTAGGTTGCTTCCATCTAAGAGGGCTGCTAGAGCTTCTCCATCATATCTGCGATCTAGGCAGTTGACTGGAGAAAGGCGTGCTATATCTCACTGGCCTGCAGTTAGTCCCAGGGCCACAACTAACTTCAAGGGTATTTGGAGAAAGTAACCGTTATTCCAGTTAGTCATATTAAACATCAGGTGTCACATTACAAAGGAATAAGAAAAGAATAGATATTAGTCTCTGCCACCCTATGTAAGAGGGGATCCTTCTGGATGTCTTTCCTACTAACATTCTAAAATATTTTGACGTAAATGTCTAAGCCAGGATATTTAACATAGGGAAAAGTAATTGAGCATATTGCTGTTAAATATCCAACCTGCTATATGGCATATCTGGCAGCTTCTGTGGATTCTGGAATCTGGACCAGGGCCAAAGTTCTCCTTTTACCGAGCTAATTGATGTATATAAAATTGTATATATAGAGAGAATCCATGAGGATGAAGAAGTTCTAGAACTAACTAGGAGTTCTAGCCAAAAGGAACATTGTCTCAACACTTTCCTCATGTTGGATTAAATTTCCAGTAATCTAGTTTTATATCTGTTAGAATATTTCAGCCATAGAGAATATCACCAAAAAGAGCTTAAAAGTAGAAATGGAATACTGATAGCTCAGGAGAAGATAAGTAGGAGGAAGCTGGGCAGGAGAGTCTTGGAGTGACCTGATAAAAGACTTTCTGAAATTAAGATTTTGCAAGGCACTCACATTTTATTCAAGGCTGTATTCCTGAAGACCTTGTATAGTTCAAAACTCATATACTTGAATACTAATACCTTCATAGCAATAAAGGAAAGTATTGTAGAAAGGGCTTTGTTTTGGATGTTTGTGACTCTTCCATTGTAATTTAGTAGCATCTTTTTTTTTTTTTTTTTGGCCATGCAGCGCCACAGGTGGGATCTTAGTTCCCCGACCAGGGATTGAACCCGTGCCCCTGCAGTGGAAGCACGGAATTCTAATCACTGACTGCCAGGGAAGGCCAATTTAGTAGCATCTTTGTGTGACGTTGATCCTGCCAACGTCAACATGGATTCTTGTATGGTCATATGATACTTTTTACACACTTAAAGGTGTCCATCTTTAAATATCAATACTACTTAATTTTTCTGCATTATCTCTCAATATGTGTGGCATTTTATATCCTAAATAGCAGCACAGTTTAGCATGGTGTTTATTTGACTCTCTCCATGTTTTTATTACTTCTAAGTTCTGTTCCAAAGTAGTTGATCTTCAGGTTGAGAACTGGTGCCACCATTTAATGAATGCTAGTATGATGGTATGTGATATAAAAATATTTCAAGTTAAAATAACATATCAAAATAACAGCACAGCAGTCAAAAAAGTCACTTACAGAAGTTCCAGTACTCGTGAACAACAGCATAGATTGGATTAGATGACACTTCCAAAGTATAGTAGGTATTTCTGCTGACCACCTAATATCACTTACTACTGTGTGGCAATAGCATAATTATGGTCCACATTTCGCTCGGCCTATCCACTTTAAAGTCATGCATTTTTTGCCACATTTTTAGTTTGAGGAGATTTGCATTATTTCATATATTAATTGTAAAACAAGACTTACTTAATATTTTTAATGTTAACACTATATCAAACTGATACAAAATGCAATTGCACAAAAATGCAATTGTGTTGTATACATCAAGATACAAGTCAGTAAACGTCAGAGTCTTTGGGATGCAACATGAGAAATTCCATAGAAAGAAAAGAGTGTGACTGTAGACATGATTTTCTTGCTTTATAGAACAGCAGTATGAATTAAATGAATAGAGGATGTCATTGCTGTGACAGTTGCTATGGATACCATGTGTTAGAAATTATATTCTCATTTATAATGTATTTTTTTAGATTTTCCAGTGGTCATGTGAATCCAGTCTCCATCAGAGGATAAAGTGATTTTGTTTATATATGTGTCCATTAAACTGACTTTTGAAATATTGAAGTACCTTTTAAATGTGTTTGTAGTTCATCTTGCAATAAGCAGTCTTCATTTGCCTTTGATGAATTAAACTTTCTTAATTTGGCTTAAAATGAAAGACTCATTTGTTTTTAAGTCCTTCAGTGTTCTCTTGTCCATTGAACATATGCAGAAGACTTTATTATATATGGCTGTATGCTAAATTCTCAGTTTATTTGCATCTCAGTTTCTTCACTTTATTTTGCTTAGGGTTTGACATTTACTGCTGCAACTCATGTTGTATTTGCTGAGTTGTATTGGGACCCTGGACACATAAAACAAGCAGAAGACCGTGCTCACCGGATTGGACAGTGCAGTTCTGTGAATATTCACTACCTTATTGCAAATGGGACTCTAGACACCCTTATGTGGGGAATGTTGAATCGCAAGGTAAAGCTTGAATTTAAACCAGGTTACCACTTACTCATTATTACCCATAGCCTGCATGAGTTAAGAGGCTGAGTTTTAGTGCTTTCAGGCAAAGGATATCAGAGTACACTAGGATATTGATGTTGATAGGGACCAAGTCCAGAAAAGGCTTCAATTGGTAGTACTCTACCTGCTATCCTCGGTAATGAGAGAGAGACATGAATTTATGTGTGTTCCTATTGTCTTCCAAGCCCTTCTTCTACCATTTTAGCAGCTAGGGGAGGATGAGCTAGTAAGGAACTAAAATGCTTTCAAACCCCTTAGCTTTTTGTAAGCTAAGAATAAACCCTTTTTCAACAGGATTCTTGAGTTCCGGGCTAAATTTTGGACGGAGGACAGCCTGTACCCAGATTCTAGAAAAGGTATTAGGGATGTTGCTTGCTCTGTCCACTCAGCTGTCTCTTCTCCCCAACCTTGAGGGATGTTTATAGAAAGGACTTGACTAAGGTCTAGAGGATGGCTTTCAAGCACTGAGTATAGATATTCAAAATGGCCAATCATATGTATGTTCAATTTCAAAGTTTATAAATATTAGAATAAAAGTTTCTATGAGAAAAGCAAATAGTATAGCTTCTCTAGTTAACCTTTTCCTCATTAAGCACAGGAGTCATTGACTTGGCGATTTGGTTGTAATTTTAAATAATTGTATTACTAAAGCCCTTGATATGTTGAAACAGTAAGATTTTCTCTGTTGGATTGCTTGTGATTTAAATGCAAAATCAAGTTACTACTTAGTAAATGTCAGCTGTGAGGTGACCTGTTGTAAAATTCGTATATTTTATCATCTTACAGGCTCAAGTTACAGGGAGCACACTGAATGGTAGGAAGGAAAAACTTCAGGCTGAGGAGGATGATAAGGAAAAATGGGATTTCCTGCAGTTTGCTGAAGCTTGGACTCCAAATGAAAAGTCTGAAGAGTTCAGGAATGAAATGTTGTTCTCTCATGTAAGATTATATGACGTTCTTTTCAATTCTTTTTAATATATAACTTTATCATATATTGTTTTAAATAGCAATTTTCAATTGTTCATGCTATTGAAAGGAGCCTCCACATAAAGGTGGAAAAACTCTAAGAACTAAAAGATGACTTTGATATAAAGAGGCTGCAACAGTGGCTTGTATCTTCCAACAGTTATATATTAGTGCTTACTGTTCATGTCCTTAGAAAAACAAGCTAAGTAGAATCCGACCTTAAGAAGAAAATATGGGAGACTGTCTCTGTGACACTGAGGGTAGGGAAAGATGTATTAAATTTGCCACAAAAAATAGCATACACAAGTCACATACTCAGTAAAGATATTTGCATTGCAGTGTCCAAAGTATATAAAGAATTTATACAATTCAATTAGTAAAACAGACAAGCCAACAGAAAAATAAGCAAACAATGTGAGCATCAGAGGAGACCAGAATAGAAAAAAAACATGAAAAGAAACTAGCTTCACCAAAATAAGACAAATTTAGAAAGGTACCCTTCTCTCTTTACAATTAGTATGTAATCTATGGTGTGATACTTTGAGATCACATGACTATCCTGTTCCCCAAACCTTTCACACAGTGGTTTTAGCATTCATTGATCTTTGCCTGAACCAGTTTTGAAATAGTGTTTTTTCCAGTTCCATCATTGCTTCTTTATTTATTAGCTGTTCTGTGAAGAAAAGCTTCTCCTTTATTTTATTTTATGTTTTGGTTTGGTTTTTTTATTGTTGTTTTTGGGGTTTTTCTATTGAAGTATAGCTGATTTACAGTATTGTGTTAGTTTCAGGTCTAAAGCAAAGTGATTCAGTTATATATATATATATATATATATATTCAGATTATTTTCCATTATACGATCTTACAAGATACTGAATACAGTTCCCTGTGTTATACAGTAGGATCTTGTTGTTTATCTATTTTATGTATAGTAGTTTGTGTCTGTTAACCCCATACTCCTAATTTATCCCTCCCCTCCCTCCCTTTCCCCTTTGGTAATCATAAGTTTGTTTTCTATCTGTGAGTCTGTTTCTGTTTTACAAATAAGTTCAATTGTATTATATTTTAAGTTCTACATATAAGTGATAATCATATGATACTTGTCTCTCTCTGTCTGACTTCACTTAGTATGATAATCTCTAGGTTTATCCATGTTGCTGCAAATGGCATTATTTCATTCTTTTTTATGGCTGAGTAGTATTCCTCTGTGTGTGTGTGTGTGTGTGTGTGTGTGTGTGTGTGTGTGTGTGTGTGTGTATGCCACAGTTTCTTTAATCCATTCATCTGTCAGTGGATATTTAGGTTGCTTCCATGTCTTGGCTATTGTAAGTAGTGCTGCGATGAACATTGGGGTGCATGTTTCTTTTTGAATTAGAGTTTTCTCCAGATATATGCCCAGGAATGGGATTGCTGGATCATATGGCAACTCTATTTTTAGTTTTTTGAGGAACCTTCATACTGTTTTCCATAGTGGCTGCACCAATTTACACTCCTTCCAACAGTATAGGAGGGTACCCTTTTCTCCACACCCACTCCAGGATTATTTGTATGTGTGTATATATATGTATTTTTTGTGTGACATATATATATATATATATATATACCATATATAAGTGATATCATATGATATTTGTCTTTCTCTATCTTTACTTCACTTACTATGATAATCTCTAGGTCCATCCATGTTGCTAAAAATGGCATTATTTCATTCTTTTTTTCATTTTTAATATGGCTGAGTGGTATTCCATTGTATATATATATATACCACATCTTCTTAAACATGGGCATTTGGATTGCTTCCGTGTCTTGGCTCTTATAAATAGTGCTTCTATGAACATTGGAGTACATTATCTTTTCCAATTAGAGTTTTCGTCTTTTCCAAATATATGCCTGGGAGTGGGATTGCAGGATTTCTTATTTGTAGACTTTTTAATGATGGTCATTCTGACTGGTGTGAGGTGGTACCTCATTCCTACAACCGAACAATTCCATTGCTAGGGATATATTCTCCTGCATGTATATAAGGATACATGTATAAGGATGTGTACCAAGTCACTTTTTGGAATGCCAAAAATTGGAAACAACCAAAATGCCTATCAGTAGGAGAATGGCTACATAAATTGTCGTGAGATACTACTTAGAAGTTAACATGAATGAATTAGGTTTATAGGCATTAACATGATCAGGTTTTGAAGGCATAATGTTAGTTTTTTCAATGCAGAGCATACACACAAATATTATGTATTTATGAATACATATATATGTAATAAGATATATAAACAAAGATTGGAAGAATACATAATGACGTTATGGCCCCCGGAAGAGGAGGAGAATGGGTCTGGGAAGGACTACAAATGTGGAGCAGCTTTATCAGAAATATTTTATTTCTTTTATTTTAAAGAAGTATCAGAAGTAAATATTACAATATTAGTACCTATAAAGTTTGAATGGTGGGTATATGGATATTTGTTATAGTCTCTGTACAGTAACGAATTCTCTTTGGAGGCCACATATAAACTGAATAAGAAATAATAGAGACGCTTATAGTCATTCCGTCTGTCTGCTTTTTTCCTAGCCCTTCTGGAGAAATATAGTGTGAGAGTTATGGGGAGTTTAATTTTAATTTTTGAAAGAATTGATCAGATATTCTAGGAATGAAATCGAAGTCTGTACACACTTTCTCATAATGCAAAATTAAAATTTTAATGTCAGGTTTAGTTCCATAAAAACATAATGTTTTTTATGTGGAACCTTATTAAGTTTTTTATGTATCCTATTTGGAGGGCTAGTACATTTTTCTTTTCTAGAATACTAGAATACCATTCTGTCAAATTTGCTAAAAAAACTAGAAGAATTATTTCTAAGACATTTTTCTTTTACTTTAAAAACTTTTCTTTTAGTAGTGTTTATTATATTATATTTTGGTCTATAAAAATCAATAGATATCCTAGGTATTTAAAAAATATATAACTAAAACCATGATTTGTAGCTGTTCTTTCTCTAAAATTCCCTGTTGAACTATGTCTGAGTTCGTTTCTAAGATAAATATTAAGAACTTGAAACACATCTTCCCACATTTATACATGTTTATTGTTTTTAAGTGTCTCTGAAGAAAAATGTATATCTGTGTACAAAGTTTAAAAAGACATCACCTAGCCACCCTTACCAAATCTTGCTTTCCTGAATTAGGTGTTTATCTTTCATAGTTCAGTGTTACCTCGCACAGATTTCTCAATGCATGTCTTTTACACAGATGGTTTTATATAAACTGGAATCTTGTAGTGTGGAGACCATTTGTTCAGTTTGCTTTATTTTGCTTTGTATTTGTTTTTGTTTCTTTGTTTGTTGGCCAGGATGTGAAGTGTGTTTTAAAGGGCCTTAGGTGAGGTTGCTGCCCATCGCTTTGTCTTTATACCCTCCGGCTTCATGCATCTTAAGAAATGTTCAATTTGTTGAGAGGTCCTAAGGAAATTTAACCAACATGTTTTTTCTTCGGAATGTTGCCAGAATTTCAGCATTTCCTATGGGAATTTTTCTATCTATAATGATGTCTTTCAGATCCTTTTTTAAAGCCTTTTTAAAAAATTGCCTACATTTAGCATTTTTAGGATACTTCTAATTTTGCCGATTAAACTTTGCCAAATTAACTAATTTTGCCCATTGTCATCAAAAACTTGTTTAACTAAAATGTTGATAACAGTTCTGATTGGATGGTTTTTAACAGCTTATGAATATTTCTGTAGTGTCAGCATTTTAAGGAATGTTCATTTTATCTCTGTCCCAGCATCTGGCTGCTGCAGCTGGAGGTTAGAGCTGGGGCAAAGAAGAGGGACCTTCCAAGGCCAGAGGAACAGACTGTGTGTTACTCAGTGCATGGCTCAGCCCAGGCCATCAGCTCTAGAGAAAGAGAGACCAGGAGGCTCAAACAGGAGGAGACCGGGGCGCGGAGAGTGAGCTTGCAGGGCAGAGAGAGGATGAACTGAGGCAGAAAGGGTCAGGAGACTCAGGTCCCTGGGTCCCTAGTTCCCCATAGTCTTCTTAACCCTCCCTGTTCATCACATTCAAAATGCTGTGGACTCTATAAGTGATTTTTTAGAAGGCCAATAAATGTGGTAAGTTTGGCAAGTTGGTCTTCAGCGAATTGGGTTTCAGGTGGATTGACTTTCAGCATACGGGCTTTTGGCAAATCGGTTTTCTGTGAATTAACCTAGAGCTAATATTAGTATGATTATGGGTCCTGGGGACAGAGAGACCTCTGGTTAGGAAGAAGAGGAGGAGAATGAGAGAATATTTTCCTGAAAAATATTTTTATATTAGTTTTGCTCTTTCCTGCCTTCTTTCTCCCCTGGTGTTCATTCAGAACGGCATTATTTTTGTCTCCCTCCTCTCTTAATCAGAATTCTTTTTCTGTCACATAACTCGGCTAATTTATTGGGATTTTAAAAATGTATGGAACTGGGGCTAGTACTCTACCAGTATATATGGATATAAGTGTACTGGCTGTTAAATATTAAGTATTTTGGTAATGGTAAATAGCCACTTCTTCAATCCCTTCACTGTACTCCCTCACCCCACCGCTAGGGCCTCCTGGACCTCCTTGTGATCTTGCACAGCATGGGCCTCTAGGAGTCTGGTTAATACCCCTGCTGTAGCTGTTGTTAAGTATTTAAATAACACCCTGCATGGAATTAGTCCACACAAATGTATGAGTCACAATTCTTTACCCATCCTAGATATATTTACATTTTTAAAGCAGTTATTTATTAACCCAAATGAAGCTCAAATTGAAGTCCAACTCAAATGAAAAGAAATAATTCCACCACCACAAGGAAAGCCTAGGTGGCTATCCCTTCAGTAACCAGTCCCGCCTGGGAGTCCATCACCAGGGTGACTGTCTCAGATGAGATCCACTTTCTCGAGCTTCTTCCTTTATTCTGCGTTTGAATGTGCATGGCTTCTAAGTCCTCTTGGTTTTGCAGTGTTTTGATTTTCCTACATTGGCTTCCATGGAGTGATAAAGTCGGGCATCTCCAGATGGAAGGAGAGAAAGGTATGAGCTATATTAGTCTATATTGTCATTTCCAAGTAATTAAAGGCTGTTTCTGAATAAAATAGAATGAGTGGGGTATTCAAATAGGAAGCCTGCCTCTCTAATTTTCATTTTTTTCCTGCCATCATCTCAGGGGTATCCCTTCTTTTAGCCATAGCTGTGGGAAATTGGGCCCTTCCGTTAACCTCTTTAGGACCTTTTCCGGTCCTCTTTTGGCCCATAATGAATAAGAGCCAGCAGCAGCATTTATGCAGCCATTTAAGTCCCTAGATCACTAGATGGCTTCTGAGGTCCCTTTCATTTATTTTATATGTATATAAAATAATGTATCTGAAGAGAAACTTGGTGTGTAAGAGATTCATAGAGAAGCAAAAGAAAGGACTCTAACTTAATATGGGTAACAAGTCCAGCTCCTGCGTAGGATAAATCTTCTGCCTGCTTGGTTTCTCTTCTCCAGATCTCGCTGAGCCAGAGCTGCTTCCGTTTCGTTACTTCAGACAGTAGTTCTCTTTCCATTTGGGAACAGATCTCTAGATAGTTCCCAAATTTAGCCACAGCTGTGGTCTCTGCTTTCCCTCAGCAGTTGTTTTCATTTTGTAGGCTTTTAGTTCAATTATCTCCCGATTTTCCTTTCTTCTCACTAGCCTCTCCCTGGTTGTCTAATCTTCCTTTCCTTGTGGTAGTACTTACATCTTTGACCTGGCTCACACCCTGCCTATTCTCTGTCATAATCATCCTTGAGTCCCCTGGTCTGCTGTCCTCAAGGCCACCTAGAACATTCTTCACCCAAAGCAAATTTACATTTGAAACACCCATATTTGCATTAAAAATATACAGGATGATTACTGGTCTGCTGAAAAAAAATTCTATGTAGTTGAAAATGAGAACTCTTTTTTTTTAAAATTTATTTGTTTTATTTACTTATTTGGCTGCGTTGGGTCTTTGTTGCTGTGCGCGGGCTTTCTCTAGTTGTGGTGAGCGGGGGCTACTCTTCATTGCAGTGCACAGGCTTCTCATTGTGGCGGCTTCTCTTGTTGCGGAGCACGGGCTCTAGGCACGCGGGCTCAGTAGTTGTGGCTCGCGGTCTCTAGAGCGCAGGCTCAGTAGTTGTGGCTCGCGGTCTCTAGAGCGCAGGCTCAGTAGTTGTGGCACACGGGCTTAGTTGCTCCGCGGCGTGTGGGATCTTCCCGGACCAGGGCTCGAACCCGTGTCCCCTGCATTGGCAGGCGGATTCTTAACCACTGCGCCACCAGGGAAGTCCCTGAAAATGAGAACTCTTAATTAAGCACACTGTGAAATTTAAAAATATGCCCCAAAAATTCAAAAAGAAACTTTACATTTTTTATTAAATGCCAACATTGTACAAAATGTTTGTTTCTTTGTGGGCTAAGAAGCGCAAATAAGAAATTGTCTCATACATATAAAAAATAACCTTGTTTCCCACATATTGTCTACTTTAAAAAACGGTGACAGCAAAAAGAAAGTGGACCACAGGAGCTCTATATTCATGAAGTATAAATCATTCTTATCCAAAATCTCTTGTTTCTCAGTATGCTAAAGCACTACTTTCTTGAAGGTAACACACCTTAAATAAGAATATTTATTTAATATGTATTTTAGAATTCAAACCATTATGTAAACATGGTGTAATTTGTTTGCATAATTGCCTAATAATAAGGACAAGAGGGTAGCCTCATTGTTATGGATAGAGACATAAATATCTCTGTCACAGCTTACATCATATAGTGCTATTATTAGGCATTTTTCTTGTTTACCTTTATGACTTCAGTTCACTCAGTGAAAATAATTAACATGTACTGAGTATTCCCCATAGCCACTGTGCCAAGCCCTTAACACTCATGACCTTATTTAACCTTCACAGGTACACCATAAGGCAGATACTGTTACCATGCCCCACTGAAGCTCAGAAAGATTAAATTGCCTGCCCAAGTTCATACAGCCAGTAAGTAGCAGAGTTGGGATTTGAACTCAGGCCTTTCTGCTGCAAAGTCTACCTTCATAACCTTGCCAAACTATACTAGATGCATTAGAGTTAGCCCATTGTGGATCAACAGTTATTTGTGGAATGAAAAGAACATTGAAACACTCCAGTTTGGTTAGCTAGTGTTTATGGGATGTTTACTACTGTTACGGACCAGGGTTCTTGGCCTCCTTAATCAATAGAAATTGATCAGAGGCCAGACAAGAAATTCAGGCAAGGCTTTACTGGGGTCCCTGCTGCAGCAGGGGGGAGCGAGAACAAGCAACAGCTTCCCTTGCTTGTTTGCTTGCTTGCTCAGGGGGAGTGAGCTGGTCCCTTATATGGGGTGAGGGTAGGGGTATGTCCAGGGGTCAGGCCGGAGGGGGCGCTTAGGTGGTCTGCCCACCCCTTTGGTGGTGCTGTGTGCAGGGGGCATGCGCAGTACCCTGCTTTTGTTCCTGACCCCCTGCTTTTGCTCATGGCTCTTCAGAAGTGGCAGTTGGGCTTTTTGGTCTTTCTGCATCTTAGTGTCCGTAATTTGCCCCAACTGCCATGCGCACAGTTATTTTTAGTTTCTTATAGTTTCTTTGTATTTTGTTGCTGGAGGAAACGTTTGTTCAGGTGCAAGCATTGTAGCAAAGGGTCCCAGGTCCCAGGTTCCAGCCTGTCTTACTACGTACAGGGTATTCAAAGATTATTCATTATATAAACATTTATTAAGATTATTATGTATAACTGTTTCACGTTGCTGTACAGCAGAAACTAACACAACATTGTAGGGACTTCCCTGATGGTCCAGTGGGTAAGACTCCGAGCTCCCAGTGCAGGGGGCCCGGGTTCGATCCCTGGTCAGGGAACTAGTTCCCACGTGCATGCCTCAACTAAAGATCCCACATGCCACAACAAAGATCCGGTGTGCCACAACTAAGACCCGGCACAGCCAAGAGAAAGAAAGAATCATCTTTCCAAAAAAAAAAAAAAAGAAAGAAAGGAAAGAAACTAACACAACATTGTAAGTCAACTATACTCCAATAAAAATTAATTTTAAAAAAGATTATATGGAATGCAAATCAAAACCACAAGGAGATACCACTTCACACCCACTAGAGTGACTAAAATTAAAAAGACAAGACAACATGTATTGGCACAGATGCAGAGAAATTAGAACATTTATACACTGCTGGCAGGAATGGAAAATGGTGCAGCCATTTTGAAAAACAGCCTGACAGTTTCTTAAAATGTAAAAACACAGATTTAATGTATGACCCAGCAATTCTGTACTCCTAAGGGAGTTGAAAACATATATCCACATAAAACCTTGTACATAAATGTCATAGCAGCATGACTCATAATAGACAAAAAATTGAGAACAGTCCAAATGTCCATCAGTTGATGAACGGATAAACAAAATATGGTGTATATATATATATCCATACAATGGAATATTATTCAGCCATAAAAAGGAGTGAAGTTCTGATGCATGCTACAACATAGATGAATCCTGAAAACGTTAATGCTAAGTGAAAGAAGACAGACACAAAAGGCCACATATTGTTTGGTTCCATTTATATTTAGTGGCCAGAATAGGCAAGTACATAGAGATATAAAGTAGATTAGTGGTTGCCAGGGGCTTGAGGGAGGGAGGGATGGGAAGAGGCTGCTTACTTGGTATGGGGTTTCTTTTTGAGGGTGATGGAAGTGTTTTACAATTAAACAGTGGTGATGGTTACATAATTATACTAAAAGGCACTGAATTGGACACTTTAAAAGAGTGAATTTTACAGTATATAACTAGATTACATCTCACTAAAGCTGTTATTTTCTTTTTTTCTGTTTTTCTTTTTTCTTTTTTTTTTGGCTGTACCACACTGCAAGCAGGATCTTAGTTCCTTGACCAGGGATCAGACCCGTGCCCCTTGCAATGGAAGCGCCAAGTCTTAACCACTGGACCGCCAGGGAAGTCCCTAAAGCTGTTATTTTAAAAAGACTATATGCTAGGTGCAAAGATAAGGAAAACAGCTAACTTTCTTTTGGAGCTTACTCTTTTAACTGGGAGAGATGATCATAAGCGAATCATTTTAATGCAATATAATAAATATGAAAATAGAGATATATAACCGGGCTCTGGAAGCATAGGGTAGAATAAATAAATACTTGGGGCATGTGGGAAAGTTTCCCTTGAGAAACATCAGAGCTGGATTATGAAGAATGAGTTCAAAAGAAGTGGGTCCTGGTTCAGGCAGAGGGACCACCAAAAGGATGCCCCAAAGCCCAGTGATAGGAACAGACATCCTGGGAATGGGAATTCCATGCAAATGTGTGAGTGCAGGGCACACTGAGAAGTGAGTCAAAGGAGAGGAAGCCTGAAACTTTGGCACCAATCAGATGGAGTGGAGCCCACACATGCCATGCCAAGAAGTTGCACTTTCTCCTAGGGAAGTAGTGTAGTGTCATCAGAGGCTTTTAAGCAGGTAAACAGTATGGTCAGATTTCTGTTTTCTAAAGGTGCTCCTCGTGGCAGTGTGGGAAATGAATGGGACAGAGGTTCTTGGAGGCAGCGGGATCTGGGGAATGGATTTCTTCTGCCCTCCCTCCCATCCAGTTTGAACCTGTGGTAAAGGGATTTTCTGTCTCCACTCCTCAGGGGTTTCTCCCCAGCCACAGAGGAGGAGTTATTAATCTAATTTTTTTCAGCCTGAGAACTTGGGCCACAGTTCAGGGCTAGTGCTTCCCAGAGGCATGCTTCTCCTGTACTATGTCTCCACCGGAAGCAGGCCCTGTGGTCTTCTCTGCTCGATTTGGGGTGAGAAGTAGGAAGTCCCATTATGGCCTTGGGTTCTGGTTGGTTTCTTTAATATACCTTTTATCAGATTTTACTTGGGTGCTTTTAGGCACTTACAGGTTTATTAATAAAGCCAGTTTCTTTTTATTCATAAGGCTATTACTATATAAAAGTCTCCTTTGTCAGGGATTCCCAAACGGGGTATGGGGCACTAAACTCCACCCTGAACTCCTAACAGTGGTAGTGGTAATAGAGAAAGAAAAATTCCAGACATTTCAGAGGTAGAATCATCATAGTGAGGCCTGGGAGGAACCTGTCTAACAGCAGCAGGTACAGGAGGAGTAGAAGGGATTGAAGCAGGCATTTAAGGGAGATGCCATAACCAGAGGCATGCAAGGACAAAGGGCAGGACAAACGGAAGCCATAGGAAGTGACCCAGTTTAGTCTAAAACTGGAGAATCCATAGCAGAGGACTTCATGTTAATTTGGTAAACAGTGAAGAGCGAAGAGATTGTGATGGTAGTAGGTGAGCAGGCTTACGGACAGAGTGAAGACCCCGCTCAGGCCCTCTAGAGTTTGAGGAGCCTCTGAACCACTCAGCTGATGTCTGTGAGGCATTTGGAGGTCAGGCCTAGAGCTTAGGAGAGAGATTATGGCACATCGGCCCTGATGAACTTACCCCTGCCCATCACGTTCTAGTGATCCGTGCACTGTGTTATATGTAATATTTTGCTGTGAATTCTAATTGCCCTTATTGAGATGGCTGTTCCCAAAGACATTTGCCTGCACTGCTTTTTTTTTTTTTTTTTTTTTTTGAATTTATTTATTTTTGGCTGCGTTGGGTCTTCGTTGCGGTACGCAGGCTTCTCATTGCAGCGGCTTCTCTTGTTGCGGAGCACAGGCTCTAGGCGCACGGGCTTCAGTAGTTGTGGCACGCGGGCTCAGTAGTTGTGTCTCGCGGGCTCTAGAGCGCAGGCTCAGTGGTTGTGGCGCACGGGCTTAGTCGCTCCGCGGCATGTGGGATCTTCCCGGACCAGGGCTCGAACCAGTGTCCCCTGCATCGGCAGGCAGATTTTTAACCACTGCACCGCCAGGGAAGCCCAGCCCGCACTGCTTTTGATGTCATCTTTAAAAATAAGTAATAACATTTTCTTTCTTACCACTTTGGTTTTTTAACCAGAGTGTTGTTTTATTTTGTTTCCTTTGTTTTCTCTGTGCCCACAGAGAAAAACTTGTTGTGCCTAAGAGTGGATCACTGCCAAAATTTTATTTAATTAGTACATGGAGATGGACATTGTGTGAAACCTGAAAAAGTCATTTCTTTTTTAGGAGAATTTAAATTCATTTTTCAGTTAGATGATTGAAACCCTACTTTTGTCACTGTATATCCCCTGGCTTGTTTAAATGTTAGTGAAGCCTTTTTAGTTCCAGTTCCAATCATCAGTCGCCTGCCATTCAAGAGACCAGCAAGATGTCCCAATCACCCATCTGTAAACGGTGGTTTTGTTAATTCTTTGGGGAACAGGAGAGGAAAGACATGAGGCAGTACTGGTTTCTCCCAGAGCTGCCCTTTGATCAAAGTCTATTAAACCCAACACCAGTGCTCTTGGTGGTGGCGTGTGCTGCACTGGAATGGCACCAGGCTTTGAAGTGTTTTATTGTTTTTTATGAGTTCTACCAGATTTCCTTTTCCTCTGCTTCAGTTCTAGTAACAGACTTTTAATCCTGTCATCATGGCCAGGGGATTTTTCTCTAAAGAGCAGTTGTTTACCATGGTGCAAAACAGAGCAAATATGTTAGGTCCCTGAACCTTTCAAATAAACACACGCATTTTGCCACCTTAAGCATTTTGCAGTTTTTATTCCCAGCACTTCTCACCAAAAGCAATATTTCTTCTTTTGCTTTTCAAAAACAATATTGAACAAAAGACAGGAACACAGTAACTGAGTGTCAGCTGTATAACTGAGGGCAGGAATATGTTCTTCCATTTTCTACATTTCTTATTACACAGGCATGTTGACTTTACTGTATTTTCCCCAAAGCCTTGTGATAAAAATCACTATAAGCTTAGGTTGCTCCTCCTATTTTGAAACACCTACTTTTAAGTTCCTTATTTATCACACATTAAAAGGGTCACTTCATATAGTTTCTTTACAAAGACAAACAGTCATGATGAGTTAAGACATTTGTCAGTAATTTGTTAATATAATGTCTCTTCTGAATGCAAGAATATGCTTATTAAAGACAAAAGACTTTTTAGCTTAATCTTGCTATTAAGTAATGAAGTTTTCCTAGGCCATAAAAATATTTTTGTCTTTCTATGTTCCTGTTATCTTTACCACTGAGAAATGCTGATAACATTAATAAAGTCGGCAGTTTTTCAGGAGATCTGCCAGAAGAGTATATGGGTCCTGAGTATTTAACTATCAGTATGGCTGCTGTAATTTGGGGATTCTGGTCTGTTTTGGTGAGACTGATAAAGTTTGTCCCTCTAAGGAGTCATGTTTTTGATAAATGTAATATTTTTAGAAAACATGCTTATGTAGGGAACATTTTGTTTACAATTATTTCTTACCACCTTTTACTCAGATGCTTTAATCAGTGGATCCACATTCACTTTATGAAAAATTAATTTCATAGAAAAAGGACAAAAGAAAAGTAATTATAGAATCATCTTACTAAAATACAGGAATATTGCATTCATGTTTAGTATCTGTGTCACAAATCTTGTTAAAGGTCGCTTCTTTCTTTTATTAACCAGACATGTCCCAAATACCTGCTGGAATCTTCATGAGTTGCTGGTGGGGATAGGTCCTTGTCTCAGAACATCAAGGATGGTGTGTTTTGTTTTAAACTGACCTACGTGACATTACCCCTTTGAGTCCTGCCAGCACGGTAACGTCTCCTATAACTCCCTTGCCATTACGATCCATGCGCTTTCTTCTCACCTCACTAGTGGTTTCCCTTTTTTTGACTGTGTGAGGCTTCCGTGTCATTTCTTCTCTTAAGAGAAGCTGTTCAGCATCCAGTTACAGTGACAGATAAATGAGCTAAGTGATGTTTCATGCCTGCACAGAAGTTACTCTGGGTATTATTCAGTTTTTAAAAAGTATTGAGAGATGCTAGAGAGAGTCTCATTATGTATTTAAGAGACTTTGTGTATTTGTTTTCCCTTAAAAGAGTTTGTTCGCCGCCCATGTGTACATTCGCAAGTGAACCCTCAATCTCTCTTTACTACAGAAAATTAAGGAAAGAAATGGAGCTACTCAAACCACACATGCATCTTCTAATCCGGTGGCTCTTAACTTTTGCCGGGTCCTGAATCCCTTTGAGAATATAGAGAGAGTAAAGAACTGCTCTCCAAAAATGCACATACAATACAGACAACATTTTATGGACAATTTCAGGGGTTTCTCAGGCTCACTGAAGGCCATTTTTTTTTTTCTTATGGTGAGTCATTTATTGTAAGATAATTTACAAATATCTTGCTATCTTTAGTAATTTAAACAATGGACCAACAATTTCTTCTGACAAGGACAGCAGTAAGCTAAAAACAAAATCAGCTGGCTGAATATTCTTTGCCTGTTGTCTGAGGATGAAACTCGATTTTCATTAGTCTAGAGCTGCGGCACTGGAGATGATTTCAGTCAGCTCCTTGGTGATGACAGCTTGGCGGGTGCGAGCCGGATGGACAATTTCAGGGGTTTCTCAGGCTCACTGAAGGCCTCTTGTGAGAGGCCCATGGATCCCAAGTTAAGAACTCCTATTCAGTAAACCTTTTAACCCTTCTCTGTTCCCACCTAATGCATGTAATTATCGTCAGGATGTGTCCCAGAGATTTTTCTCACCTATTTCTCTGTCAGTCATAGCCATTGAATGTCAGAGAAACCTCACCAACCAGCTTCCTGCCTGACTGCTCAGAGGTTTCAATCTAAAAACATACAACTGATAATATAGACCAGGTTTCTAATTGATTATCTCAAAGGAAGTCTTTATTATTCCTGTTAGGCCCTATGCTTTTGCCAGCCCTGTGGCCAGGGCACTAACTCGTAAGGTCCACTACCTGTAACCACATTCATCATTGTCCGGTTTAGCCATCACGACATTCAAGTCTACTAATTAATCTTGTCCTCTCCTTTTTCTAAAATTATACCTCAAGTGTATCCTTTGGTTCCCCAAATTATATAAAATGATTCCCTTTCCACCCACGGCTCCTTTTCTGTATTTCATATTCTCCAGTCTCACTTTATTTTCACCCAAGCAGCCATGATTTCAAAATTGCCCCCATACTGACTACTCCCAGGTACTGTAAGTTAACCCTTGTTGTGGTGGAGGTATACATCAATTTCTGATTGCTGTCACTCACTGCTAACCTTTACTCTCAACCTGCCTCTGATACGTAATGGGAATTTCTCAAATGCTAATTTCTAAAATTAGTCACTGCTTACATAGTAAATGAAGTTATTTTTAAAATAGCTTAATTAAATAGCTTGATTAAAGAGGTCAACTGTAAAAGCTGATATTTTAAGGCCCTGAGAATTTTTTTTTTTTTTAAGATTTCTTAGGTTTTGGGGAGGGTTGTTTTTTTATAAACAAATCTGAAATAATCTTTTTAATTTTTATTTTTTGGTGGCGGGGAGATGGAGAGATTAAAACGTTTTGGACAGCTGGAAACAAATCCTTTAAAATGTAGAATGGGACAAAAGATGCTGATGTTATTTAAACATTATTCAGCATAGGTGACAGTGGCCTGCTTTATATATTTTATTTTACTTTTTGTAGTCTTTGTTTCTGACATTTTATTCATTTATTTAGCTGTTTTACGTGTTCCTCTTTAGAAGCATATCTAGGAGAAGGGCCAGTTGAGGGAGTGGGGTAAAGCAGTAAACTGAAAATAAACATATTAACTGGAAGACTCCTTTATCAATGGTGAAATCCTTAGCACCCTTCTCCTGATCAGCCCCCAGGTCACTGGCAGCCAGCATTGTATCCTTCGGGCAGGAGATTGAAGGACTCCTTTCTGGAGAAATTGACTGGACCAAAAAAAGACTATGGAGCCTGAAAGGGATCCCCTGACAAACAGTCACTGATGACCTTTAGTGCGGTCCCCCACTTGGAATTTCCAATGGCATTTTAGTGTCTTATACTTAAATGTGAATTGACAGTGAAGGCCACCAGGTTTGGAGGAAATCCTGTCATGGGCGATGCAGAGACAAAAATAGGCATGCAAGACAAGAAAGGATACAAAAGAAGCAGAGACAGTGTAATGAGCTGAAGTAAACAAACAAAAAGCCTTTCACTGATATTCACAGAGAAGTAAAAGAAAGTACTGCACCCAAGAAACAAGAACAAGGAAAGGGAAAAATCAGAGAATGAGGAAAAGCTCTTAGAAATTGAGCCTGTAATATCAGAAAATAATAATCTGACAAGGATGGAAAGGAAGATAATGAGGAAATCACACAAAAAGTAGAACAAATAGAAATGGAAAAGTGTGCAAAAAAGTGAAGAAGAGCAAATGATCAGTTCAGAAGATTTTGCCTAATAGGAATTCCAGAAAGAAAAGACAGAGACAACAGAGGAAGAAAAAATAATATAAGAAAATCTCCCAGATCTGAAGGACCTGGGTTTTTCTGATTGAAATGCTCCCTGAGTGCCTAGGATAATGAATGGAAACCAAAACACAGGCACACTAAAGCCACTACTCTCCTGGCTTTTCTACCCTTCTTACTGTTCCTACTGTTCCCTTCCTCGGTATCTCTTCCTCCTCATTCCACCCTTAATGTCCCTCTGCTCGCGTCCATGACTTTTACCTTTTCTTACTTCCTCCTCCCTTTGTTCATGACATCCAGGCCTCTGACTGTAACCACCTCTGTATGTCAGTGGTTCCCACATGTGCAAATCCAGGTGTCTCTTTCCCTTGAACTCTGGACCTGCTTCCTGGAACTCGCCACCCTGGCACACACCAGTCCTCACACATGTCTAAAAGTGAACTTTTATTTCCTTACCTCTTCTCTTTTTGCCTTCTAATGAGCCCATTTATCTTCCTATATTCCCTATTACAGTAACTGAAAATGTCATCCCTACAGTGGAATCCGAGTATCACTGTGGTCCCCTCCATCTTCCTCACCCCTTGCGTTCAATCAGTATGTCCTACTCGATCTACTTGGTGATAAGCCCCGTGTGTCCTAAGTTCCTAGGCAACGCTCCTATTCTTTCATTCTTATGTATGAGGTCATTGGAAATTTGAGGAGGAAATCTGTGGCATGAAAAATGTGAACAAAAATAAACTAATACAAAAATTGATCATAGAGATAACTTTTTAAAAACTAATTCGTAGCTTTAGATTTGAGATGATATTGCAAATATAAATAAAATCAGAATACTATAAAAAGAAAAGGAACTTCTAGATATTAGAGGGAATTCCCTGGTGGTCCAGTGGTTAGGACTCAGCGCTTTCACTGCCGGGGCCCGGGGTTCAATCCCTGGTCGGGGAACTAAGAATCCCTCAAGCCGTGCACTGCAGCCAAAACAAACAAAAAATGAAACAAAAAAAGAACACAGATGTTAAAAATATGACTGCCAAACCAAAATAATTTTATGGAAGGGTTGAAAGATAAAATAGAGCTAAACACTAAGAGTTTAGAGGGTAAAAAGACAAAAAGAAGGAAAATATGAGAACAAAAGATGACATAAATATCTAGGTTCAACATTCTGCTAACAGGAATTCCAGAAAAAGAGAAAAGAGAAAATGAGGAGGAAGAAACTATCAAAGAAGAATAGAAATTTCTAAGAACTAAAGATGATCAATACTATATAAAATTAATAAGGTATTCTGGGTGCTGGGCAGAAAGCATATAGATATATTTGACACAGGTAGAGATATATAGACATTGATCATTGTGAAATTTTAGAATACCAGGGATAAAAAGGTCCCAGAAGCCTCTAAAATGAAGAAAGAGTTTGCAGCCTACAAAGGAACATTGTCAGTATCATCAGATGTTGGAAGAAATAGAGCAATGTCTTTAAAGATTTTGAAGAATTGTATGCCCAACAAAACTACTAAGAGTTAGGGCAAAATCAGGTCATTTCCAGACATGTACAGGGACTCAGAAAGCTAACCTGTCTTGTAAAATCATTATGGTTTAACTAGAAATAGCTGGTAGAATTTGTTCACATTTGCTGAACATTTGCCAATATTTTCAAAATTCTATAAGCTCTCTTTGCAGTCCTATTATATGGACTAGAACATTCTCTTTAGATACAGAACTCTCTTTGTATCCTTGTTACTTTTTTAACACCAAACTCCATTTGTCTGATAATCTCTCTGCTTTCCTCCACCCTTTTCTTAGAATTTCCCTTGTGCATTGTTTTAAGAATCTTGTCTTATTGATTTCATTCTTTATATTTTAATCTAAGTTCTGTAACTTCCACAACTTATTAGATAACTTTTTAATAGTATATGAGAATATATAAATAACAGTCATACAAAATCAAAGTTGTACATTATTGGGGGGGGGACTTTTTTTCCTATAGTATATGTTTTAATTTTACCAATATGGGAACAACATAAATATTCCTTCTTCTTTTCTTACCTTTTTAACCTTTTTTGAAATTAAAAAATTTGTGATTATATATAATCGTAAAATTTGCCATCTTAACCATTTTTAGTGTATAATTCAGTGACATTAATTACATTCACAATGTTGTGCAACCATCACCACTATTTTCAAAACTTTTTTATTACCCCAAACAGAGACTCTGTAACCATGTAGCAATAACTCCCTGTTTCCCTTTCTCACAGCTCCCAGTAACCACTAATCCTTCTGTCTCCATTAATTGGCTAAATCTTTCTTATGCAGCACTACTAAGAAACAAAGATAAGATTTATTATGTAAGCTATCTCTTTGCAATATTTGGATGTCATTATCTATAGTGTCTGTCTCCGTAATGTATTGTGGCATAACAAATTACCCCAAAACTTAGTGCCTTAAAACGACAATAGTTATGTATTATTTCTCATGGTTTCTGTGGATACGGAATTCAACCAGGGTACAATGGAGGTGACGTATCTGCTCCATGAGGACTGGGACCTTTGCTGGAAGATCCCAAGACTGGGAGCTGGAAACATCTGAAAGCCTCTTCACTCCCATGTCTGATAATGGATGCTGGCTGTCACCTAGGGGCCTACGCAGGGCTGTCAGATTGAATACCCATACCTGGTTTCTCCATGTGGCCTGGGTTTCCCCACAACGTGCGGGCTATGTTTCAAAGGCTAGTGTCCCTCCCAAAAGATATAGAGAAGAAGAGAGAGACAGAGTGCCAGCAGCCACGTTAGCTTCTAGAACCTAGCCTCAGAAGTCACACGGTGATTCTTTCACTGCATTCTGCTGGTTGAGACTGATACAAAGGTCCACCCAGGTTCAAGGGAGAGGGACGCAGACCCCACCTCTAAATGTAGGTGTGTCAATGTCACAAGTACACGAAATGGGATAAGAATTGGTGTGACCATTTTTGGAAATGCAGTCTAGCACAGTGTGTGTCCACCATGGTACCCAATTCAGGCCTTGGCAGGACTGCTCTAAAATTAACTCCTTTAATTTACCTTAACTGCTGGCTAATCATTTGTGGAGATGGGTATCCTTCTTTCTCTAGGAGATTGAGATTTACACATTGAAAAGAAGATGAAAAACATGAGACAGTGAAGTTGCTGTTCTTAGAAAAGAGAGATATATCTCTCAAAAAGATAATTATTAAACTGTGTCTATTAAAGAAGCTGTTCTAATTGATATCTTTAATGCTATTTGGAAAATACTCCCTGGTCAGGAAAGTATTTTAATATGAAAAACATATTGTTTATGAACATTGTTCGTGTTTATAGTTTGGTCATGAAAACATTTTTCTAAGTCTTGATTGGCTTGAAATGTTTAGACACACAGTTGCCTCCTTTCCCTCACATACATCTAGAGCAGATAGTTTATAAAGTATATTTTTATTATATAACTCACATAGCCAAGTTACCTAACTTCTCTAAAGCTTTAGTGCCTTCATCTGAAATATGGGAAGAATAAGAGTACCTGCCTCACAGAGCTGGCATGAGGATTAAATGAGTTGATATATGTAAAGTGCTTGGCACATTGTAAGTGCTTAAAAAAGTTAGACACAGAAAGTATATGGAGGTGTTGGTGGTATTCTACATGTATGGATATATGAAGAGTCATTGCATGATTGAATTCATTTCCAACAAGGTATTCAAAAGATAAAGGAATATGGCTAATGAAAAGAGTTTGTTAACCTGTTTCATTTAGGAGGAACATACTCAATAGCCTCTTAATTTAATACCTTTATTTTTCCTAGTTTGAAAAAGAAAAACAGCGTGATATTCGATCATTCTTTTTACCAAACCCTAAGAAGAGACAGTTGGTGACCTCCTGTGATGAATCAAGGGTATTCCAGGAGAAAAATACTGTAGCACCAGCAGACCCTGGAAAAACAGCTACAAGAGATTATGAAAGTGATCTTGAACCTGAAGCTAAAAAAATGAAATCGGTCACCACCGATGACCGCTGCAGTCCCCTGGAGGAGAAACCATCCCAGCCCGGGCAGACCAAAGCTCCGCTCGTGGACAGGGTCTGTGAGGCCAAGGCCCAGGCCACCACTCCACCCCTTCCTGGTGAGGGCTGGCAGTGTGCTGTCTGCACCTATATTAATAACTCAGTGTTACCTTACTGTGAAATGTGTGAGAATCCTCAGGACAGTGCTGGTGAGTACACAGAGGGCAACCATGGTGGGGGCTGGCAGTGGTGTCCTCAGATAACCTGTGCTTTCGGAGACAACTGCTATCCTCAGAGATCTGTGTGACTGGGTACCAACTTTAGCTTTTAAGCTGGAGGAAGAACTTCACGTAGTGAAGACTGTGAATTTATCCCCTTGTGGAATGTGAAAATCTCCCAGTTCTGTCAAGAATGTATATCCCCCAGCGTCTGTGACATGGCATTAATTTGGCACAAATGGACATTTCTTATTAATGCCAACAGGATGTGAATTCAGTGGGCAGGAATAGAAGCTCTGTTGCTATGGCAGCAAATATGCCTTATAGTCATAGACCTGCTGTTTTCTTTCCTTTGTAGATAGTACTTGTTTTTAAAGAAATTACAGATTATTATTTTTAATAGCAAAATGAATCCAGCGTAGCTTCTTTGCCTAGTAAAATATTCATTGTGCCATGTTTCTTCCATGACAAATCATAAAAATTCCTCTGTAGATCTTCTTTTAAAAACCGATTTCATGTCTATTTTATGAATTTATTCTTTTCTAAAACATGCTATTTAAAACTAGAAATCATAAACATACCTCAGAGTATATTTTTCTAGCATGATATGCCATTTTCTGATGTTTTATTTTTGAAATGATTATTAACAACTGTGGTTGTCTTAAGAAAATATCATTAGTATTCCTTTTGTTTCCAATTTTATGGCAACTGAAAATGCCAAGTTGACCGTTTTGGAAACTGGAAAAAATCATAAATAAAATAAAATTTTATCAACTGTAATAATTATACACATCTACTTTTCCATCTTATGTGAATTCTTCAGAGTATTGACATTAACGAAGACTCAGCAAAGAGAGAAGCTCTGCTGCTCCAGTTCCTTCCTGCTTGCCTTGCTCTCCTCTGCCTTAGTTTTGACGTGAAAGAAAATGTAATCAGTAGCTGAGTCTTTCCTCCTTCAGTTCTGGGTGTTCCTACCAAAACTGACAAGTCTGCCATCTGGGTGGTTATATTTGTAATGTGGACACCTGTTGTCTATGAACTAAATTGGAGCCACAAGCTTATTCCATATAATATCTCCCACAATTTGCATTATCTCATTCAATTTCCAACTGCTACAGGCAATAAAAATAAAATATCTCGTGACTACAAAATAATATCAGTTCACATTGAAGTCTATAAATTGAGTGACTGAGCAATAAAAATCATAGTTTAATAGGGTTTTTATTTTTATTTTTTTAATTTTTGGCTGAGTTGGGTCTTTGTTGCTGAATGCACGGGCGTTCTCTAGTTGCAGCGAGTGGGGGCTACTCTTCCTTGTGGTGCGTGGGCTTCTCATTGCGGTGGCTTCTCTTGTTGCGGAGCACAGGCTCTAGGCATGCGGACTTCAGTAGTTGAGGCTCACGGGCTCTAGAGCGCAGGCTCAGTAGTTGTGGCACATGGGCTTAGTTGCTCCGCGGCATGTGGGATCTTCCCGGACCAGGGCTCAAACCTGTGTCCCCTGCATTGGCAGGCGGACTCTTAACCACTGCGCCACCAGGGAAGCCCTAATAGGGTTTTATAGTTCTGATTTTTCTCTGATACCAAGAGCAGCAATGAAGATTTCTAGAACCAAGATTTAATAAGCAAACTGTCAAGCAGTCTAAGAAAAACAAAACACCTTTTGTGAATATGAAACAGTCTGATTAAGAGCAATACATATTCTTTATTTTTTAAATAAATTTATTTATTTATTTATGGCTGCGTTGAGTCTTCGTTGCTGTACGCGGGCTTTCTCTAGTTGCGGTGCGCAGGGGCTACTCTTTGTTATGGTGCGTGGGCTTCTCATTGCGGTGGCTTCTCTTGTTGCAGAGCATGGGCTCTAGGTGCGTGGGCTTCAGTAGTTGTGGCACACAGGCTCAGTAGTTGTGGCTCGCGGGCTAAGAGCACAGGCTCAGTAATTGTGGCACACAGGCTTAGTTCCTCCGCAGCATGTGGGATCTTTCCGGACCAGGGCTCAAACCTGTGTCCCCTGCATTGGCAGGCGGATTCTTAACCACTGTGCCACCAGGGAAGTCCCCAAGAGCAATACATACTCTAAGTAACGGTGATATTACTGTGTATGATAGTTATAATTATTAGATTAATACTACTACAGTTTGACATAATGATTTCCAACCTCGATGTGCATGCATTCCAAAAGCATTAAAAAGCAGAATTAATTCTAATCCATCTAAATTTTAGTTTAGTTTATTATTTTAAACTTTTTATTTTATTTTGGAGTATAATTGGTTAACAATGTTGTGTCAGTTTCAGGTGTACAACAGAGTGACTCATTTATAGTATACATGTATCCATTCTTTTTCAAATTCTTTTCCCAATTGGGTTGTTACATAATATTGAGCAGAGTTCCCTGTGCTGTACAGTAGGTCCTTGTTGGTTATCCATTTTAAACATAGCAGTATGTAGATGTCTATCCCAAACTCCCTAACTATCCCTCCCCCCCCCCCCGCATAATTCATCCAAATTTTAAAATCAATACCTGCCATATAACAGTTTGAGGAAACAGTGGAATTCAAAAAATTAAAGGAGCAATATTAGGATATAGGACTGGAAAGTCCTATAAAGGTTGCTAACGCAGTCTCTAGTATGTTAGATAAAATTTGGTATAATATACATTGGACACTAGTATTGTGCTTTGTTCTTAACAGCTAGTGCTTATGCTCGGCATCTTATAGCTCATACGCCCAGATTGGATGTATCTTGAATTCCAGATTGGTTGTATCTAGTGGCCTGTGTAACATCTCCACCTGGATGTCCAAATGGGTGCCTCAAGCTTAACTTGTCCAAAATGGAATTCTCGATTCACCACCCCCAGATCTAACACTAAATCTTCTCTCCCCCCATCTTCCCCACATCGTGTTAAAAACCTAGAGGCAGCATCTTTGATTCTTCCCTCTCCTCCCACTTCATGAAGTTCTGCTAGTATAACCTCTACAATATATCTTTTTTTTTTTTTTTTCTACAATATATCTTGATTGCAGCCACTTCATCTTCACTGCTACCATCCCACTGGAAGCCACCATCATCTCTCGCTCAGGACCTCAGAAGCCTCCCTGAGGCTGGTCCTTCTCTACACAGCAGAGTGATCCTTTAAAAACTCAGATCATTACATTCCTTTGCTTAAAACCCTTTAATGGCTTCCAGTTACACTAAGAATCTAATCTAAGAATACAGGCCCCCTGGGGCCAGGCTTCCTAGATTCCTGGGCAGCTCTCAGCTCAAATGGGCCTGCTGACTTTTCTCCTCCTACCCCATCCTCTTACTCACTTACTCTCTTTATCTGAAAAGATCCTATTTGTTTACCTGTTTATTTCTGCCCCTTGGAATGGAATCCCAGGAAGCAGGGAAATTTCTGTCTTGTCTTGTCTTCTACTCTGCCTCTCCAGCACCTAGAGTAGTACTTGGTATTTACTGACTCCCGATGCATGTTTTGAAAGAAAGAACAAACATTGTTGACTTTGTGTCTTTTTATAAAACCTAGTTGTGACTTTTTTTTAACTCTACTTTCTATA
The DNA here is from genome assembly GCF_028021215.1 of Eschrichtius robustus. Lineage (NCBI taxonomy): Eukaryota > Metazoa > Chordata > Mammalia > Artiodactyla > Eschrichtiidae > Eschrichtius > Eschrichtius robustus. The sequence continues at coordinate 122,874,915 of NC_090828.1, forward strand.
TTGGGCTTAGAGTACATAATGACTTTACCTAAATGTAAGTGTAAATTATTTGTTTGATTTTAATAAACAAATTAGTTTATTTGTTGTACAAATTTTTTCTGCAAATAGATAGCCTCCACCACACTCAGTATAAAAACAGAAACGAGAAAGATGATTCTCAGAAAGACACCTCCGAAAAAATATGGACTAGTTCTGACGGGGAAAAACAAGTCCTTGCACATTCAGCACCTGAACCGTTAGCTGAGAGCCAGGAAGAAGTTTCAAAAACTGAGAGTGAGGACGGACTCACACCCCAGCCAGGTGATGGTAAGTCTTGCTTCCATTTCCAGGATCCAAATAATAACCGTATACGTAGGCACATCATACTGTTAGTAGACTTGCGATTACTACCTTGTTCCAGGTTCCTTGTATTCCCTTTTGTATTAAAAATACCAACTACTTGTAACTACATACATAAACACCAGAAGGCTGGAAGAGCAGAGCTGCTGACATTCAGGTGTTACACAGAGAGCTAAACCCATATGTGGCCACATGTACTACCTCAGGCCTGTTGCCCGGCCTCCACCGAGCCTGGCCCATTCTCCCGGTGAGAGGGTGGTTTTAATGTTTGGGGGTTCCTTTGGACCATGTGGATTGTTGTAAGATTGACAGATTATTAACAGCCACTTAGGAGATCATTAACCCTTCACACATGAATTTCTTTTAAATGGCTACAGTTAATTGGCATATTTTATATTTAGGGTTTTGAGGGTTTGTTTGTTTTTCATAATTTCAAGACTGTGTGAATCATGACTGTGTTTGGAACCAGCCATGTACTGTCTCAGATTTATTTACTTTTTTGTTGTTTCCATTCATCATTTATAGCTGTGATGGTTGGCAAATACCAGCCTATATGTCATACATCACTCTTTATGGGCCAACTGGCCAAAGATTGTGAGTACTTTGGGGTTATTTTCTTTGTTACTCAGTTGCTGACCATAGTAACCCACAGATTGATGTTCTCATTATAACAACCCCGAAATGGTTGGGATGAACTGTCAGTTTTTCTTTTAAGGTAGTTGCTGTTAAACATAGATAATTTAGAGCTGGATTCATAGCTCTGAAATGAAACGTCCGTTTAAGTATTTCTGAGCTCAGGGCATCCTCCTTTCCTCTTTACTCAGCTTTCCTTTCCTCTAATTCCTCAAGGTCTTCCCAAAACTAGCTTACAATGGATCCTGTTTAGATCTGTTAATTTTAACGGCCTTTAAGTAGACAATGTAGACTCAGACTCTTTGTCTCCAAGTTTCCTTGTTCTCGCTGTGACAGTCCCTCCAGAAGCTGTTGCTCTAGGATAGCGTGCTGCTCAGTTAACTAAACATCAGACCCAGAATCAGCAACTGGCAGTTGTCAGCAGCTGGGCCATGAGTCTCTCCATCTATGGCAGGGAAATACTACTGGCTTATTAGTTACAAATTGGTCCCTTGATGAAGACGTATGTTAGCTTTACTTACACAAACTTTTCAAAAATCACTAGACTTCTATTTATTTATTTATCGGAGTATAGTTGTTTTACAATACTGTGTTAGTTTCTGCTGTACAGCAAAGTGAATCAGCCACACGTATACATATATCCCCTCTTCCTTGGATTTCCTTCCCATTCAGGTCACCACAGAGCATTGGGTACAGTTCCCTGTGATACCCAGTCTGTTTTCATTAGTTATCTATTTTATACATAGTAGTGTATGTATGTCAATCCCAATCTCCCAATCCACCCTACCCACCTTTTCCCCCTTGGTATCCAAAAATCACTAAACTTTTAAAAATTCTATTCTGCTAGTGAAACTTGCATTGACTTCATCCAGTAGACAATGCCAGCATTATTTCCCCCATACCTATTCCCTCTTCTCTTTTTTTTTTACTTCTCAAATCACTGGGCTGAGACCACCACAAAAGCGATATGCTTCACGTCTACTCACTAACATGAATTTCCTTGAAAAACAGAAGGAAGACAGAGAAGGCACATTATAGTAAGATGCTTCTTCTACCCACATATGCTCTTTTAGAACCAGAGTGGTATATACCACGCTGGAACGGTAGTTTCGTTCTAACTGGAATTCTAGGGGTCTGGAAGGATGGCTGTATCTTCAAAAGATGCATTATCTGTAGTTTCAAACCATTGAATTATACTTCATGAAAACAATGAAAAGAAAAATATGTTCCCTAATGTAGCTACTAGCCACCAAGAAGTTGGAGTTGTTCTCGTAATGCTTTTTATCAAAGAATGACTTCTGATCTTTAAGCATAGTTCTTCAAATCTGGAGACACAGTGATTATGAGATGAACTTACTTTATATACATTAAAAAACAAAAAAACTCTGTCATTTAAGCTATGACACAATAAACTAATGATAGCCCAGACCAGATCATAAAACCCTCTGTTGCTTTGACATCACTTTCATTTGTTCTGAGGGATCTGGCAGTTTCTCCTGCCTTCGCTTGCCTTTCTTGGCATGTAATAGGCAACCCTTTTGCACATTTCAGTATTCAAATATAAAATATCTTTCTCTGTTTGCAGTGATCTCCCTTTCTTAGGTCCCATGAAGCACTTGGTTATTCCTTGGCAAGAATAAGAAATTTCTCAATGAGAAATTCTGGTTATTTCTCTGGTGATGCATATTTGCTTCTTTAATAAGAAATTTATGCTCTTCTGCTCTGTGTCCATGTTTTTGGTATACATGATAACTTTTCATTTCAATCCCAAACCATAGTGAAACATTTTGAAGACATTTTAAAGGTAATTAAACTCAGTACTCGGTAACAAAAAATGCTTGTATCTCAAGTGTAGTGTCGAAGTGACAACGATACTGTAGTTATGACTAAGCTTATGCTCAGGCAGTGACAACTACCTCACAACTGCCACCTGGCCAACCATGGTTGTAAAATGCCACGATTATTGACTGTAAGACATGCCAATTTCAGAGATGTTAAAGTGTGGAAAAAATGTACATTTTGAATTTATGAAATATGGGAATAACCCACAATCCCAGTTTGTAAAGTGACTGATGCCTTGATTAGAAAAATTAAAATAGATGACATTGCTAAATAGAATCTCAAACAAATCATAGACTTCTAGATCTGGAAAAATACCTTAAAAGGTCACTGAGGAACTACAGCAGAGGTTAAGAGCACAGGCTCTGGAGCCAGATTACTGGTCTCTGTTGCTAGTGGCCTTGGGCAGATTACTGTGCCTCAGTTTCCTCCTCTGTAAAATGCACTACTTAATTTCTGAGAGGTGTTAATATATGTACTTGGAACAGTACCTGGCACATTTTAAGTGCTTGATAAGTGCTAACGGTAATTATTATTTAGATCTGCTTGAATAACCCTATTTCTCTTGCAGAATATATTGGTCAGTAGGACTGAGTAAGGAAAAATAAAGAGGGATTATCAGAAATGAGGCTTCTCCACTCCTCTCCTTTTGTGAATGTGAGGCACCAGGCCATAGGCCATCAGTCATTTAAGTGGCCCTCGACATAGCTGTCTGTATTGCTGCTGATAATCAAAATGGTGCTCATTCAGTCTTAACTTAAACCCTCTGTAGCAACAGGAATAGATTCTAGAAGCCTTCAAGATCGATAAGGACTCTTGGGGGGCAGGAAGGTCTCCCTTATGCCTGACTCTTACCTTTTTAGCGAATGCTGAATTTCTTTTTTTCTTGTTGGATCATTAGCAACAGTTCAAAGCAACTGGTTACCGTATAAGCCAATATGCTGTTAGATGGCCTACCATGTTTTATTTCACACCCAGACACATGTGCTTTGTCAAATATGTTGATATATTTGTTATAGCCATTTTATCACCCTAACCCACAGAAGATAAGAATAAGCTGCTTTGGACAGAGGGCAGATTCGCCTTCAGGTTCTTTTTTATCTTGTTTATTAGAACAGTTGAAGAGTTCGGACACTTTGGCAGTGTGTGATACCTTAATGTTTTGTGCGAGTAAGAACACTGACCGGATTCACGTCTATACTAAGGTAAGCATCATGTGGATTCTGGAAACATACAAAAAGCTTCCTTTTTTCATGTGTCAGTGGAGATAATTAATTTTATTAGCAATGAGATAGGCATCGAGTTCTTTTCCTCCTTAAAGCTAATTTTCAAATTCCTCTATTAAATCTAAAGGCAATTAGAGGTAAACAGCATAGCAGTTAAGAGTGTAGACTTCAGGGCCAGGGTGCCTCAGTTCAAATCTGTCACTGTGGAATCTTGGACACAGTACTTAACTGCGCTGTGCCTCAGTTTCCTCAACTGTAAAATATGGAGGAGTTGTTGCCAGGACAAAATAAGCTAATTCTCGGAAGGCACTTAGCGCAGTGCCTGGCCGTCACGCGCTCTCACTCGGAGTTGGCTCCTGCACTGATCCTGCAGCAACAGCAGCAGTAGCGTCTTTACAGAAGCCTAAGCCTGCCCATCCGTGTTGAGTAAACCCTAGGAAGCTTTAATAATATGATTGCTCCGATTCCCGCCATAGCCCGGGTTAGCAGCGCTCAAACTTTTCAGGACCTCTTTGCACTCCTAAAGTTTGTTGAGGACCCAAAGAGCTTTTGTTTATGTGGGTTATATCTATTGATATTTACTGTTTGAAATTAAAATGGAAACACTTTAAAATATTCATTTAAGAGTAGCAATAATAAGTCCATTACATATTTATAGAAGCAGCATATTTTTATGAAAACTAATTCTATCTGCCAAAACAAAAACAGTGTTTAGTGAGGAAAGTAGCATTGTTTTACAGTTTTAGCAATTTCCTCTAAAGTCTGCCTGTGCATGGAAAACTTCACTGTACATTCATAAGAGAATGAGAGTGAAAAAGGCCAATGATGTTGTACTATTATTATAAAACTCTTGTGACTGTCTGGATCTTCTGAAAGGGTCTTGCAGACCATGTGAGACTCTTTGGTCGAGATTAACTAGTGTGAGTGTTTGAGAGAAAAAATTGCTAAGATTATGAACGCTTTTGTTTGGTCTACAGTTTCAAACCTCTAATCTTCATAAGTATCATAAAATAGTATTTGTGCGTTTTTAAACTCATGGGTCGCCCTATTGAAAGAATGCCTTTTTGTTCTTTTTTTGTTTTGTTTTTGTGTTTTGGCCGTACCACACGGCATGAGGAATCTTAGTTCCCCGACCGGGGCTTGAACCCTCACCCGTCCTGTCCTCCACAGTGGAAATGTGGACCCCTAACCACTGGACCACCAGGGAATTCTCAGAATGCCTTTTTAAAGATAACTTAGGTTGGAGCTGCCCAAACTCAGTTATGGGTTTTCTGCTAACCCAAATATCAGATACAGATAGATGGTGTACCACGTAATAATCTTCAGTTCTAACTGAATATTAGAAGATACTGCTAGAAGATTAGAGATGGCTAGGATCGTGAATACCAGAAGCCCCAGGCAGCCTCCATTGTGGGACCACCACCAAGAGCGATACTGAGAATGAAGACAGGACACGTTCCCCTTAAAGGCTTGGACCTTGGTCCACCACGTGGAACCTCTAGACTCGGGGAGCACCGAGGACCCCTCTGCTCACCTAGAGGCAGGTCTAAGTGCCTTGTGCCCCTCATATGGGGAGTTCCAGGCTGTGCTTCTCAGACCATCGTGTCTACATGGTCTGAGAATAACAGAGAACGGATACCCCAGGGGCTGGAAAGTCCAGAAGCCGGAAGGCGGACCCCAGGCAGAGCGCATACAGGAATTCAGAAGCCCTTAAACTTTTTACTCTCAGTGAAGCCTCTGCATCCTGGATCATCTGATCAGGGTGTTTCCCCCTTGGGTGGAGACCGGAGAGAAACTGCAAACTCCTGGTAGAGAGTGGGGTGTGCCCACCGCCAGGCAAATACCGTGGCCTCCCTGACCCACATTCTGGCTCGAATGCCCCACCTGTGCACTAGTCTCAAGTGCATTTTTATGACTCTTCTAAATACTTACATGTCCCCTTGCCATGAAATGTTGTTCAATCAATTTTCTAAACCTGAGACACTAAGCAGATGAAATGTCAACAGGGATTTTCATAGCTACAGGAGAGTTTGGATGAAAGCTTTCCTTTTTACCTTAGGAGATCTGAAATAAAATCTAGAAACAGAAATTTGGATAAAAACCCTAGATCAGTGCCTAAAAGAGCACGCTTTAAAAGGAAGAGCAGTAACAGATGTTTAGTATCTTATGTTAACAGTGTACCTCCAGAGAACTGTTCATTTCAGCCAGAATCCCGTGTCTAATGCAGAGTTTAGAGTAACGATTACATATCTAAACTTTAATCACTATGTAAGTACTTTTTGTATGTTTTTTTTCCCAAAGTGATTGTGGGAACTGTAACATTACCTTTTGGCTGAGAGAATTCTACAGAATGTGGGTTCAACTATTGTTTATACAGTAGATTTCCACATACAGAGATTCTTCTTTCCCTTTGTAAAAGAAATACTTCATGTTTAAACCTCGTATTTGACTGACCACACCCCTCTGCATGGGATCATTTACCCTTAAGAGTGAATGCAGTGGGGACACTCAGAGGGCGTGAGAGCCTGGCCCTCCTTCTCCACTCAGTGTTCTTTCACTGAGTGTGGGTGGAATCTTGTCTAGAATGAGCCGCCTCAGTTTATCTTTCAGGAGACTGGGCATGCGATGCCATAATAGAATTCTTTACTTTTAAAATAATTATTAGTGCCTACAGACAAAATGGATTAATAATGCCTTCCTAATCTATAACCAGGATGGAAACCAGATGAACTGTAATTTCATTCCTTTGGATATAAAATTAGACCTTTGGGAAGATTTACCAGCAAGCTTTCAGCTGAAACAAAATCGCTCCCTGGTAAGAATAGTCCTGCACGTTTGTTCTAAAAGAAAATTTGTTGAGTAATTTTAATGACCTTTTTTGAGTTTAATAAGAGCAGAGCACTTTGTGGCCCGTTGCAGAGTCAGATCACTGGTTGCGTTTTAATCAGTCCAGGCATTGCCTATGAATTACCCCGGTGCTAAGAATAAACATGAAATCTGTTTCCTTGGCAAATGATCACACCTAGGGTTGCTGTTTCTGTGTATAGAATCATCCTCACATCATTTAATTTCTCATTCACAGGATTAGCAACTGTGATGTCTGCGTCTGACAGAATCGCCTTTTATCTTTGTAGGTTAAGTTCTAACACTGACAAGCTCTGAGAGCAGGGATAATACCACGTGGGGTGACACCATCCGTTGCTGCAAGCGTCTGTGTGCAGCCGCAGGCCACATACCCGCTGGGGAGGCCTCAGTTCTCATCTGTGGCCGATTTATCGTCACTGCTCAGATGGGTCAGCAGCGCAGGGGCTGAGCCAGCATGCAGCGTACCACTTTTTACAAGAAAATAGTGATTATGTTTTTGCCCTTTGAGCGGAAATGAAGCATTGCCCTTGGTTGGCTGCACCTGTCTCAAAGGAAAAGGTAGCCATGAGCTATTTTCTTTGGTATCATGTAATCTTGATTCTCAGATTGCCAGAAAATAGCCAATTACCTATAACTGACCAATAAGTAAGAGTAATGGTAAGCCTAATAAAGTGTACCAGACTTATTATTGATGGCTTCTTTGCTGTGAGAATTTAGGCAGTCAGGTACAAGCGATGCTCAGATGTTGCACTGTGAGTGTCACCACACAAGACCCACTGTCCCCAGGACCAGTTTTGCCTCGGCCACTGGTGGGGTGTGTCCTTCCGACAGCCAGACCACTTTTGGTCTCTATGTGCGTTAAGGACATAGGCTGAGTGTCCTGAAGGGTGCCTTTAGAGAGTCTATGGCTTAAACGAGACCTATGCAGAACTGGCCATAGATAGTTCACAATAAAGATAGGAAAACTGCCTCAAATTGAAGAAAGCCTTAAACTGTGAAACTCAAAAGCCTATTTTGGGGATATAATAAAACATCCGTTTTCAGATGTTATAAGTAGCCTCACTTTCAAAGGAAGATGCCTGGCGAGCTGTACACTCTTTTCATTATCTCATTTTCTGCCAGATTTTGAGGTTTGTTCGAGAATGGAGTAGTCTAACTGCTATGAAGCAAAGGATAATCAGGAAAAGTGGGCAGCTGTTCTGCAGCCCAATTCTTGCTCTGGAAGAGATCACAAAGCAGCAAACCAAACAAAACAGTACCAAAAGGTATGAGTTGTCTTTCTTTATTTTGTACTTTATTACTTGTCATAGTTATTTCTACAGGAGGGTCTAAGGCATTTTATTAACCACTAATGAAATCCTGATGAGTTAAGAGAAAATTATACATAAAATGACAGCTTAAGATATTTTGTGAATTTGATCATATCTGCTGGAAAAGATCAAGTGGTCTGGTTCTTGCTCACTATGGGTCCTACTCATCAAGGGAGAGGCCAGAGTCCCAGGTTGGTCTGAGCTGTGACCTGTCCAGCCTGGGCTACTGGTTAACAAGAGGAAAACATTTCCCTGATATAAGAGTGGAGCCTGCCTCTGGGCCCCATCTGCCCTTCATTCTTGGAGTGTGAATCTTGGGTGCCATGCAGCATGGGAGCTGGTTCTGTTTGATGTACTACCACGCAAGGAGCAGAAGGTAACAATTATCATGCCCATGGTTGGACACAAATTAATAGGAAAGGTTAAATGTCTCACATTTGTAACTGTTTTGCCTTTATCATTATAGGTCCCTTTCTAATCTCTGTACACTACCTTTCCTTTCTTGGCATCATAATCATCTTTGCCTCACTCAGACATCCCCGTGTGTGATCTAAAATCCCCATTCTCTGTAGACTCTTTTTCAGCATGAAGCAAAGATTCACAGGAAAAGCAGTCAGCCATTCTACACCCCAGCTCTTGCTTTGGAAGAGATCACAAAGCACCAAACCAAACAGCAGCATTGGCAGAAAAAGCCCGTCCCTTTAGCTCTTGCTGTCTCCATATACCTGTAATCTCTCTTCATCCTCACATTCTATCATTTTATGATCTCTAGCTTTTTCCATGCACACAGGTGAAAAAAATCCATCAATGCTATGTGAAGGGGTGCAGCTGGTTAAATACATTATATTGCAATACTGTGAAAATCTCTTCAGCTGTTTCAAAATAGGGCTGTGGTATATTCATACGTGAGAACAAGGAACGATGTTTGTGATAAATTGTTAAGGGTAAAAATAAGTATAAAAAAGGATGGAGACACAAACATATAATTGCTATCATTGACATAGTAAGTGTTGGGGAGGATACCTTAGAAACACGTATCAGAGGTTTCTGTAGGACATTGTTCTCAAACGGGGCAATTTCTTCTCTGGGTAGCAATCTTGTGAGACATTTTTAGACTGTCACGATTAGGGGATACAACTGGGAACATCTAGTGGGTAGAGGCTGGGATATTGCTAAAAATTCTGCAGTGAACAGGACCAAACAGTTACTGATTTCAAAATGTCACTAGTGCACTGTTGAGAAGTTTTACTCTACACCATACGATTAGAGGATTTGTGGAGATGGTAGGGACTTTATACCTTTTGCTGGGATTACAAACTCATGCGAGTAAACACAAAGCAAGGAACTGTAAATGAATGAATGAGATCAGGTGTAAAAGTAGAAAAGGATGGGGTAGGGAGCAGAACTATAGCAAATTAGAAAGTACATAACCCATCTAACATCACTCAAATTCAGATAAAAAAATAAAACACTGTAAGAGTCAAATAAAGCCTTTTGACTAGTTGGATATATCCATGAGCTGCCAGTTTTGGACTATCGCCTCAACTCTTTATACTGGTTGAATTTTCCCATGAGTGTGCATTACTTTATGTAAAAAATACATTAAAAATATATGTGTGTATTTATACATACACACACAAACCTACACATACATATACACACACACTTAACAAAAAACACGATGCCTATTTTATTTTTCTCAGTACTTCTTCCAGTCCTCTCCTTTTTTCATTTTTATAACCACAGTCTTAGTTGAAGTATTGGTCTTCTATTTACATGATCATAATTCCCTTCCTAACTGAATTTACAGCATGTCCCATTGTTTCTTCTCCAGCAGACATGGAAGCACCACCTAAGAAAGACGGCTGGTCAGGTGTAAAAGCAAAAGTCATAAAATCAATACAAAACCAAGTCAGACACACAGTGTTATTTATAAAAATATATGTAGGTGGTATATTAATGGTAAAACTATGTTAACAAGCAGCGGAGTAAATAATCAGATTTGTATTTTTAAGAGCTCACTCTGGCAGCAGTTGGAAGATGAGATTGAAAGGGCAAGACTCGAAGGGAGACAAGTGGCATTAGCTTCCTATGGCTGCCGTGACAAAGTACCACAAACTTAGCAGCTCAAAACAACAGAAATTTATTATCTCACAGCTTTTAAGTCAGAAGTCTGAGTTGGCTCTACTTGTATCTCTGCTCTGGATTTTATAAGGCTGAAAAAAAGATGGCTGGGCTCTTACTGATAGTCTGGGAAGAATCCATTTCCACACGCATTCAGGTTGTTAACAGAATTCAGTTCATTGTGGTTGTAGGACTTAGGTTTCCTTGCTGACTGTAGACTGGGAGCCACTCTCAGCTTCTAGAGGCTTCTTTTTAGTTCTAGCACATGGGCCCCTACATCTCAGGATCAGAAGTGGTGTGCCAAATCCTTCTCATGCTTTGAATTGCTCCCTCTCTTAAGGTCAGCTGATTAGTAACCTTAATTACATCTGCAGCATCCCTTTACAACATTACCTAGATAAGTGTTCAATTGAATACCAGGAGACAGGACTCCTAGGGAGCTATCTTTAAAATTCTGCTTACCACAGAAGTTAAGAGACTATTACAGTAGACCTGGAAAAAAAAGATGAGGGCTTTTATTGAGGCATTAGAAATGGGAATGGAGGAAAGAGAGTAAAGAGAGGTGTTATAGAGGTAGATCTAGAGACCTTGGTCACTGATGAAAGAGAGGTGGAGAGAGGGGGCTCCAGGGACATGGACTTAGCAGAGCCATGAAAATGAAACATGTGCACCTGCAGAGGGGGGTGCTTTGAGGAAGCATGCTGATTCTGGCTGTAGAACCCCAGTAAGTCTCAGTAAACTGGAGTAACTGTGTCTCTCTGAGAGCAGGTATGAAACACGGGGCTACACAACAGCATTGATTGGAAGTCTTTATGAGGAGCATTTAGACATTGGATGCCTTGCCTTCCCACTGTCCTCTATAGAGAAACTGAACCAGAGAGGCACCAGTCTTGGAAACACCAGCCTCAGTGGAGATAAAGGGAGAGGCGTTATACTGGAAACTACACTCCCCAGGTCCCTTTCTTGGCTCAGCTGCCATACCAACAGCCACATTTTACTTTCTAGGCATGAGATTAGAGGATTCATCTCTGAAAAGATGGAATGGCTTCAGGATAAAGACACATGTATACTAATTTTCAGGAATTCTCCCAAAAGCAGTGGCTAGATCTCCCAACATGATTACCCTCCAGTGGCATCCACTCATTGGCAGGCTGCGTCCAAGCTCAGAGTTTGTAGTCAGCTTTTGAGCAGCATCTCACTCTTAAATATAAATAGAAGCCAAGATCACCAGCCATTGCTTAGGTTCCTAAGTGGGTTTCCACTTGTCAAAGCGCAGGTCTGATTCACTTGGAAACCTGTGGGTTTAGAATGCCAAATTTATCCTCTAGCCACAGCTGATCTCTAAAGCAGGTCAGCAGCCTAGAGCCCAGCACTGTTCTTTCTTTTTTTTTTTTTTTTTTTGGTTGTACTGGGTCTTAGTTGCAGCAGACGGACTCCTTAGTTGCAGCATGTGGGCTCCTTAGTTGTGGCATGCACGTGGGATCTAGTTCCCTGACCAGGGATCGAACCCGGGCCCCCTGCATTGGGAGCGCAGTCTTAACCACTGCACCACTAGGGAAATCCCGAGCCCAGCGCTCTTCTCATTGGTTCAGGCCACCTTCCAACTCACTCCTCTTTTATTGCAAAACTTGCCATCTCCTCCAACCACCCCCATCCAGGAATTACTTGAGTAGACAACATTCTTCCTTCCCTATTTGTCAAAATTCGGATTTACCATAATCCTTTTGAAAGTTGGTATGCTTACATGAACTTCTTAGCAAAACTCAATGGAAAATTAAATATTGGTAACACAGCTACGTTTGAAAAGTTGCTAGCAATCCACTTTGGGGTTGATTGATCCATTTCTTGTGGTTTCCAGAAATTTGTACTAAACCTCTCATAGGAAGTAACCTCTGGTTATTTTTAGTTCTTAAATCTCTGAATAGATTTCTCAGCATCTTTTTTTTTTAAATTAATTAATTTATTTATTTGTGGCTGCGTTGGGTCTTCGTTGCTGCACATGGGCTTTCTCTAGTTGTGGTGAGCGGGGGCTACTCTTCATTGCGGTGCGCGGGCTTCTCACTGCGGTGGCTTCTCTTGTTGCGGAGCACGGGCTCTAGGCACGCGGGCTTCAGTAGTTGTGGCTCATGGGCTCTAGAGCGCAGGCTCAGTAGTTGTGGCGCACAGGCTTAGTTGCTCCACAGCATGTGGGATCTTCCCGGACCAGGGCTCGAACCCATGTCCCCTGCATTGGCAGGCATACTCCCAACCACTGCACCACCAGCCAGGGAAGTCCCAGATTTCTCAGCATCTTTTAAAGTTACTAAATTAAGTTTCTAAGCTTTTAAACATTGAATAATACCTGAGGCAAGGCTTAATATCCCATTGCCCATCAAAGCTAGAAGCTTTTGAGTTCTTTTAGAATATGCTGGAATACTTTAGCAAAGTGCTTTTGTCCAGGGAATGAAATGGTTGAAGATAGGAGGGGGGAGGGAATTTAGGAGCTAAAAGGGCAAGTTAAAAAATACTTAAAGAATTCACTGTGATTCTTTTTTTTGCTTTAAGAAAGACACACAAGTAGAAATGCCAACATGTGAAAAGATAGTCATCCTTCCTCTTAACAGGAGAAATGCAAATGTAAAGCTATAACAAGATACCTATCACCATTAGCAAAGATGTTTTTAACTGATATGCCCTGTGCTAGTGAAAGTGTGAGGAAACAGGGGCTCTCCATTGCTGGTGGATGTATAAATTTGTACAAAACCAGAGGAGAACAATTTGTCAAAATCTTTCCAAATTTAAAGTACCCAAGATCTTTGACCCAGCAATTCTACTTCTGGGAATTTATTCTACAGATACTTCTTGTGTAGAAAAAACAGGGACATTTGGGATGGGGATATTTATTACAGCATTGTTTGTGATAGCAGAGACTGGAACAATCTAAATGGACATTAATCAGAGACTGGTAAGATACATCATATGGTTTGTCGAAACGATGAAATAACATGCAACCATTTAAAAAAATAGGGCAATTCTATGTGTGCTAATATGGAAAGATCTCCAAGATGTATGTTTAGGTAAAAAGAGAAAGGTGAAGATTACTGTGTATATTATGCTACCATTTGTTTTTAAAAATAAAAAGTATAATGGGGAGTGACTGCTAATGACTATGGGTTTCTTTTTGGGGTGATAAAAATGTTCTGGAATTAGATAGTGGTGAAGGTTGTACAGCCTTATGAATATACTAAAATGCACTGAATTGTAAACTTGAAAATGGTAAATTTTATGGTATGTGAATTGTATGTCCATAAAAATACAAAGAAATAAAAGTTATACACCTATACACATAAAAAATGAACTATTTCTAAAAGGATGTATTGAAAACTGGCAACAGAGGTAGTTTGGGGAAGGGGGGAGAAAAGGATGGGAATGGAAGGGAAACATTGTTCACCATATGAAGCAGTGCATGCCTTTAAAATTGTGAAATATGTGCATGTATCACCTCATCAAAAAATTAATAAACTACTTTATAAAAAGGAGGAAATCTATTAATTACTAAATCTACTTCAACAACATAAAAGCAAATTTCTAAAATTTTACCTGTAACTGCACAATTCCGTTGTGATTAAACTTTAATTTTATTGTCAAGCTACCAAATGAAGAAGTATTTGAGAATATGAAAAAATGCATGTTTAAAGTAATTTTTAAAGAAAATTGCAATAGGTGTAAACTACTAGAGAAACTAGGCCATGCTAATTAGAAGGAATTAATTGGGTAACTGCGTTTCACCTACTTAAATTCCCCCGTCACCTTTAATTGGAGTAACTTTCCTCTTTCCTGCCAGTCCCTAAACCATTATGTGGTATTGATCGTGTTGTGTAATAAGGTTCTGAATCCCACATCAAGAGTGGCTTTATTTCAGTGGAAGATTCCAGAAACTCTATATGAGCTGATAATAATGGAAACAACCTTAAGATTACAGACAATGTGATTGAACCTAGTTAACTAAAAAGAGAATCACTTTATCCGAATACACTGATACACTATTATAACTGATTAAGGTGATGTGAGGAGCCTTGAAGAGAAGACCAATAGGGAGGTAAAAATGCAGTTAGAGATTTTCTGCACAGCTTGGCAAGCAGTTTACTTACAGCTGTCAGTGGTGCATGTATTTGATCATTTCTTACTCCTACGCCCACGCCTTTTTTCCCCTAAGTGAAAATTTGTCCAAAGGATATTGAATGACTCTTGAATTTCTTAGGAAAATAAATCTTGAGAAGACTAATTTGGAACAAAGAGATGTGTTTCCTACATGTGGAGACCAATGTAGAGGGAGAAAATTCCATTCCCTAATTTAAGTATTAGCACAATGAATAGACTCATATTTTGCTTTTTCTCCTATTGCCTTCACACGGAGAAATGTGAACATGAAATAGAGAAACTCTTATAGGAGAGAGGAAATCTACTTCACATGTATTTGTTTTAGATACATAACCAAAGAAGATGTTGCTGTAGCCTCAATGGACAAGGTGAAGAATGATGGGGGCCATGTCCGTCTGATCACAAAGGGGTCCAGGCCAGGGGGCCCTTCTACAAAGTAAGGGTTTTTTTTTACTTGTCAGGCATAGTAGTACTAAGACTATTCCTTTAAATTTATGCTTTCATTTTTGTAATAATACTTTACCTTTGTGTGGCCACTTTACAGGTTACAAAAAGCTTTTACAATGTAATAGCTCTTCTATCCTCCTAGCAACCCTGTGAGGCTCCTGATGCCCTCATCTTAGAAATTAGAGGTAAAGAAGGATCCTGAGACCAGGTGGGTCAAGTGACCTGCCCTAGGCCACTAGATGCTAGGAGAGCTGAGGTCAAATCTGGGCTCTGCCCCCCAATCTTGAGTTCTTACTATCATAAATAGTTTTTCTTTTAACACTCTAACAAACAGCCATGGAAAATGAGCAAAGCAGCTATTGTAATTCCCATGTAGGACTTTTCAACAAAATTGAGTAATGTACCTTTTCCTTTTATTCTAACAAATGGAGTTTATGTCCTACCATGTTTCATCTCTAATCTTCATTCTGTCGACTCAGAGTTTACCCATAGGTGCGTATTTAGCAAGTCTCCTGTTCTAATTCCTATCAGCACTGTTAGCTCCCTGGCTCTGTCACTTAATGGATATGAATGATCTTTTTCCTGAAGGCCAGCAGAGGCCGGAAGAGAGTGTTCCCAGAAGCCTTGGTAACGGCCTCTCAGTCCTAAGGAGGTGTGTGACCTGACACATCTAGAGAGCAGGGTAGCCACTAACTTTAGCTGAGGTTTTCCATCACCCTGTCCTTTCCCAGCCTAAAGAAGCATCTTCTCACTTCTCATTTTCCTTCTCGAGAGTCTGAGTGTGTAACTTGAAGACATCTGAGTTCCCAAGAGAGGCAGCATATTTGTTTGCAAATTTATTTTTTTGAACACAACATTCTTTCTTTGACTTGCCGTGGATTAGAGAGTGCCGGCCATAGCTATTTCATTTCCACACTGAATCACAAAATCTGTGGGCCCCATGTTTACTGTTTACCAGTATAGAAACTTTGAAGACCTTTAAATGAAGTAAAAATTACATAGACTAGAGTAAGCCTTCATTAGTTACCTAATCAATATTTTTCTCATTCTAGAGAATTTTTTGAAGATGGAGCTTGTGTCCCATTTCTAAATCCCGGCACAGCCCAAGCTGATCTCACTGTGAAACCTTCTACATCCAAAGGCTATTTGCAAGCTGTGGATAATGAAGGAAATCCACTTTGCCTTCGCTGTCAGCAACCCACTTGCCAAAGTAAGCAAGAGCATAAAGCAAATGCTTGGGATTCACGGTTTTGCTCTCTGAAATGTCAGGAGGAGTTTTGGATTCGATCTAATAACAGTTACCTGCGAGCCAAAGTATTTGAAATTGAACATGGCGTGTGTCAGCTATGTAATCTGAATGCACAAGAACTCTTTTTACATCTGAGAGATGCCCCTAAAAGTCAGAGGAAGAATCTTCTGGATATTACCTGGACCTCAAAGCTCCCATTAGAACAGGTAAATTATAATCATGTGACTGATAGAAGGCAGCATTGCACTGAGTGATGAATACTGACTCACTAACTTTCTTTTTTTTTAAACTTTTTAATATGGGAATTTTCAAATACATATACAAAAGTAGAGGGAATGATGAACCCACATACCCATCACCCAACTTTAACAGTTATCAACATTTTGCCATTCATCTTCATCTGTCCCTCACCTCAGTTCTTTCTCTCTCCTGGAATTATTTTAAACCAAATTCCAGACAGCATTTCATTTCACCCTTAAATACTTTCATTATGTATGTCTCACAGGTAAAGACTTTCTTTCTCCCTCCCCCCCTTTTTCTTTCTCTCTTTTATTTTTTATTTATTTATTCTTTTAATTGAAGTATAGTTGATTTACAATGTGTTAATTACTACTGTACAGCAAAGTGACTCAGTTATACATATATATACATTCTTTTTTTAATATTCTTTTCCATTATGGTTTATCATAGGTCTGTCTCTCTTTTAGATATCCCAATATCCATTATCACACCCAACACAATTATAATTCCGCAATTATAATAAGTCCGTGTTTGGTTTCCCATATTGTCTCAGAAATGTCTTTTTACCATTGCTTTCTTCAAATTAGGATCAAAATATGACCCACACATTGCATTTGGTCATTACGCCTTTTACGTTCCATTTAATCTCTAAGATCACCCCTTCCCTTTTTTACACCATAAATTGTTACATTTGCCTTTAGGATTTCCCACATGCTGGATTTGTCTCCCTGTATCCTCATGATGTTATCTGACATGTTTCTCTATCCCCCTGATTTCCTGAATAATGGTTATAAGATCTAGAGGTTTAATTAGATTCTGACTAGATTATTTTGGGAAGAGACCTTAACAGATGGTACATTGCATCGAGAGGCACTTATGGTATGGTTGTTCCGCTTTTCATGGTGTTAATATTGAATGACAAGGGGTAAACAGATAACCCCCAAAATGTAGTCATTACAATGAGAAGAAAACTTCTTATGTTTATCCCATTGTAAAATGTAATTCATGACAAAAATAGTATCCTTAGCACACTATTCTCAGTATTTACTTTGACTCCCAAAACTCAGTTGGATTTCCAGTGTTGTGATCTAATAAGTACTAAATTTCAAACTAGAGCAAAATGTGTAATTTTGTAGTAAGCTTAGTTTTGAAAAAAATCACGCTCCGTCTGCTAAAATATTGGATAAGTTCCACCCAGGTAGTAAAATCTTATATTTTTATTTACCTAGTATTGCTGAATCATGACAAAATTAATAAGCATTTCTGCAAAGATTAATTAGCATGACTTTGTTAGGGAAATACACTCTTCCCTTAATGTTATCCAGAGTTCCTGAAAGATCCTTTGGTCTAACTGGTGAGGGTCATGTCACACCCATCCTGGAGATGTCAGTCAGACTCATTCCAGTTGCTGGTGAGGGACATGTCACACCCATCCCAGAGATGTCAGCCAGACTCCAATTACTGGCTGCTGCCTCCATGTGGAGGCTTCCGGAAGACACACAATGGAATGACTCAAGAACATCTTGAAAGCAGTCTGTCCAAGAATGCAGAAGTAACACAGTATACATCTAAAAGAGAAGCGTTCAGAGAATAAGGAGCACCACAGGGCCCAGATGGAATGACCAGTGGGAGAGGGAGTGATTCTTTCTGGAGGTGAGTTTAGGATGTTGAAGACTGGCCCCAAGTGATTCCGAATTACTGGGTAGAATAAAGAAGCACCTTCTGGATTACAGAATCTGTCAGAATGGAGACTGCTTGGCACAGAAGAATCAGTTACAAAAGACAGAACCAAAATGGATTTTTTTTCCTAAGAATATGCCATTTGCTTGATGTACAAGACTGCCATATGAAGTCTCCTCTGACAATGTCAACCTCAAAAATAAAAATCATTATATATCTTCTAACAGAAGTTGGGAAGTTCAGTATAGAAGAGAAAGTCAGTCCATCTGTAACAGAGTTAAGGTGGACAAAGGTTACTGCTCCAATTTGCTGCTTCCTGGGGCTGCTCTTGGGCCAGACACTGCTGTTAAGGTCCCTGAGCCATCCATGGGCCTGACAACTTTCCTAAAGCACTTTAGAGCTATGTCACAGATTCCCATGGCCAGCAGCCTTGAAGTTGATTATAGCATCTTCCTTGTTCAAGACCAAGGAACAAGGAAGATATTATAATATCGTCTTCACACTCGTCTTTGGGATATTTAAACAACTCTACGCTGCTATGTTGTGAGCTGGTTTTACTACCTCAGATAAAATGCTAAAATACATCCCGTTTGAATGTATAGGTTATCATTCGTTAAATATGAAGTATGCATATACGGACTGGCCTAAATAGTGGCTGCTTTAAATGAACATCTTTGTTTATTCCAAATATGCAAGCTACAGAGATTTGTTCTAGAAATTTGATTCCAGTCCGTGTAACTTAGGAGGTTCCCAGGTAATAGCATAAAAGTTCTGGGTGATCACTATTAATATTAAACTGTCATTGGTATAGTAACAAATGCATTTAGGTCAACAATTAAAAGACTGTCTGAGTCAGTAATATTCAGAAGTTTTTCATTTCTAATCTGTTCTTATTTTTTTCTCAGTTTTGTTTTAGTGACTATATAAACTAGCTCAAAGGTGCAGAAGCAATTGATTTTTCCCAATCTGTCAGAAGGCTTCGTATTTTATACTTGCTTGTAATTTTTTCAAAATGGGTTAGGTAAGGGGGGGGGAAAACAACCTTTTTCAGAAACATATTTTTTATTGCTTTCAAATTGCTAACCTAGAGGGTTTTTCCTACTTACAATAAAAGCTATAAAAAACCATCCTAATGTATTTTTCCCTGTGATTCTGCTGTGTGAACATGATTGCACAATGCAGACCCAATAGTTCCCACAGTGTATGTTGAAAATTGCTGATCCTGTGTTCTTATTGCAGCTTAATGAAATGATAAGAAACCCAGGGGAAGGGCACTTCTGGCAGGTGGACCACATCAAGCCAGTGTCTGGCGGAGGAGGACAGTGCTCCCTGGGCAACCTGCAGACCCTCTGCACAGTCTGTCACAGAGAGGTCAGTGCAGACACGTTTGACTCCATCTTGAGATATCAAGTTGAAAATTGTGCATACAAGTGTGGAAGGTTACGTGCGTGAATCTATATCCCTGGTCTGGGATCCGAGATGTATTTTATTCTTTTCATCACTTAACACTTGAGTTTTCTCTTGGGGCCTATGCAAGTTCTCAGTCACAGATGAAAAAGAAACTGCTTCCCTTTCTGTTCATTCTAGGACCAGGAAATTTTCACCACCACCTAGAAGAAAATGAATACAACTTACATATTGCATAGTCTTGAAAAGATCCAGATCCTCAAACTAGAAGTTTAGTAAATGGGAACAGTGACATATGTTTGCATCTGCAGCTAAATATGTCCTGAAATATCTGAGAACATTAATAAATTATCTCTAGGACCAACTCAGTTCAACATGCAAACATTACACTGCTGACCTAAATGTGAAACCTGTTAACCTTGGTACATCTTGGAGCAATTACCTATTGCTTAAGAGGAGAGGAAAAGAATGACATAATATTGTCTGTCAACTAGGATGAATTTTTAACAGGCAGTTCAGCAAAAGGTCGTAGGATCTGCCTCTTGAGATATAATCTTAGAAAGAAGCATACATTCAATATGCAACTTTGTATCCAACTTTTTTTTTAAAATTATGGCAACATTTAAGCATTTTCCCATTCCCATGATAAGCATTCAGTGTTTATCATCTGAAATGGCTGCATATTGTCCTATTGAATACGTTTCTGCTGTGGTTTATTCAGCCATTCCCATACTGATGAACACTGAAGTTGTTTACATTTTTTGGTTCATATACGCAATGCTGCCAACCGCATTTTTTTGTATAAAATTTTTTACATTTTGAGGTTGTTCCTTAAGATAGATTCTCAGATGTAAAAATCACTGAGTCAAGTGTTTAGATATTTTTGAGACCGTAGGAGATAAATTTTCTTCAAGCTGTTTTCCAAAGGACTACGCTCATATACGCTCCTTCCACCCCAGCAGTGAACAGGAGTGCCCGTTTAACTGCACTTGTTATTGCCGATGTGGTGAGAGAAGAATTATTGTGTTTACAAAAGACCCTGATGTTTGTAAAACTGCTAATCAATTATATTTACACCCTTTTTTTTTTCTTTCATTTTTTGGCTGTGCCATGCGCTATATGGGATCTTAGTTCCCCGACCAGGGAGCGAACCCATGTACCCTGCATTGGCAGTGTGGAGTCTTAACCACTGGACCACCAGGGAAGTCCTACACTTTTGAGAACTGTTCAGATCCTTTGCCAGTGTTCATATCATATGAGCACTTTCTTAGCCTCCTTTTAATATTTCAGATTCCTCAATTTGTTCACAAACATAATATTTACATAAACGGGATCATCTCATAAGCAGGGCTTTTTATTTATTTTTAGTTTTAACTTTTTTTTCTCTCCTTACCCCTTCCACCTGGATCACTTCACACGTACATGGACTT
The DNA here is from genome assembly GCF_028021215.1 of Eschrichtius robustus. Classification (NCBI taxonomy): domain Eukaryota; kingdom Metazoa; phylum Chordata; class Mammalia; order Artiodactyla; family Eschrichtiidae; genus Eschrichtius; species Eschrichtius robustus. The sequence continues at coordinate 122,895,844 of NC_090828.1, forward strand.
CAGCTGGGAAAAAAAGTCATCTGATTTCTCAGCTGTGCAAATTATTAGCACATTCAAGACCTATAAGAAAATGAAGATATAGCAAAGGAGAATGCTGCACCTTCTGTAATCACTTTTTCAGAGTCTTATGAAAAACTTCATTTGTGGGAGCAGCAGAAGAATCCAGTTCTGTTCTATCTCGTTTTGTTTTTTTGCGTTGGCTTGGCTATTGGGTTGGGAAAGGCTTCAGAGCCCAGAGAACAGGAGTGGGCCCTGCACACACTGCATTCTGGGAAATTGCCATGTGGGTGAGGGGAATCACTGCCTCCCCTAGTCCCCAAATGAGGTATTTACCATCTCACTGGGTAGCAAGACAGCCCCCAAAGCTGTGCGTTTTCTCCTCAGCATCTGGTCCTAAGTGAACCTACGACCTCAGAGCTACTGGAGTCCTCTGCTTGTGGCTTAGTAACCCCCTAATGGCAAAGCACTGGTAAATGAGTGTGGTGATAATGTAGATTTTTTTAACACTAACAGAATACAAAGAGTTTTTGAGTTTCTATAACCAGTACTTTTTTTCTAACATGTGTACACATGCATTTTTTTTTTTTTTTTTTTTAACTTTTAGAGAACTGCAAGACAAGCCAAAGAAAGAAGTCAGGTGAGAAGACAATCTCTAGCATCAAAGCATGGATCAGACATCACACGATATTTAGTAAAGAAATGAAGTATAAACATTTTTGAATAGAAGATGTATGGTTTGTATGCGGAAAATTCAACATAAATTATTTTTCATGTTAGTGTAATTTTTTTTTTTATAAATTTTATCTTATTTTTTTGACTGCGTTGGGTCTTTGTTAATGCAAGCAGGCTTTCTCTAGTTGTGGCGAGTGGGGGCTGCTCTTTGTTGCAGAAGGCTGCGGTGCGCAGGCTTCTCATTGCGGTGGCTTCTCTTGTTGCGGAGCACAGGCTCTAGGCACGCGGGCTTCCATAGTTGTGGCTCACAGGCTCAGTAGTTGTGGCTCGCAGGCTCAGTAGTTGTGGCTCACAGGCTCTAGAGCACAGGCTCAGTAGTTGTGGCACACGGGTTTAGTTGCTCCGCAGCATGTGGGATCTTCCCAGACCAGGGCTCGAACCCATGTCCCCTGCATTGGCAGGCAGATTCCTAACCACTGCGCCACCAGGGAAGCCCTAGTGTAATATTTTAGGAATGAAAATTTTCAGAACAAAAATCAAGACTTCAACTTCCCTTTTCATGTTTAAAGCTTTTTGTGTTCAATAGCTTTTGAAAGTTCTTAACAGAAAATGAGATACAATACTAAATATTTCTATGATCTTCTTGATTTCGTGCAGACTCTCAATTATGTTTCGGTAAGGTTTTGTTAAGCTTTCAATTCCTTTGACTGTACCTTAATCACAGTATTATGCATAGATTGGTTTTGAAAAATATACTCTCAATTACTTGAAAAATGCTGCTGGATTAGTATTGGTTCTGGGCTGCTGTGTGTCTAAATGGAACATTGTAAAACCGTAAGGGAAATTTTGGAGGCAAATCATCATTATTTAGGACTTCTGGGCCAATTGTGACCTGCCTGCTTAGTACGCAAGAGAGACTCTTGTTCACTAAATGCCGCCAAAATGGGCTTGGGGTACACATTTTGAATGTTGTTGTCTTCTTTGTTTTATTTCTTAGCCAATTGTCTATTGAAAAGATGCTTTTGAAAATAAGCTAATTGGACCCATGGTGTTTGTGGACAATTCAGGGGTTCTGGCTAAAGTAATTGTTAAAAATGTTTAAAAACTGAAAACATAAAATGCCACTTAAACTTCATTTTTTAATTAGTTTGTTTTAATGCATAAATCTAGGCATACTGTCAAAGCACCCTTTGTCTCCTGGTTACCATTTTTTGTTCTTAAAATCCTGTTTTATTAAAAGCGTATTCCTGGAACCTCTTTTAAAAGGAATGATGATGATAAAACACTTTATACTGAAACATGATCAGATGGAGATAGATATATGTTAAAAAAGTGCAAGGGTAAAAATGAGTGATGGTAAAAGAAAACCAAGGCATAATCCTGCAGTACGTCAGAACCATGAGAGCAGAGTCAGAACTCCACAAAATACAGGGCCAAGGAAGAACTACATTCACAAAAGGCCTGTTTGTAAATACTGTTTGGATGTAAACCACATTAGTTTGAGCACTCTTTAGTTTTAATTAGTAGCTAGTATTTTACAACAGAGGACTTATTTTTATAAATATTATACAATCATGAACCTTACGGAGTTTTTACTAAGTTTACAGTATTTCATTGTATGAGATCAAATAGTATCGTTCATTTTATAAATTAGTTGGTCTTTCCTTGGCCTCCTTTCTGCTTTGCTGGTCAGGCTTTTTGCAGTTTTCTGCCTCATTGCCAGGGTAACCTAGGATTCCTCACAGCTGAGAGCTGAGAAGCCAGCACACTGCTTTTCCTCCAGCATGAGGTGTCTGCAAGTGAGGCTTTGGTCTAAGTAGGTCAGATTTGAGTGGAGCTTGCTCTTTAGATCAAACTAAAGTGGTAATTCTAGGGAGAAAATTCTTAGATGTAGGAACTGTATGATGGTTGGAGATGGAATGACCCATGAAGATGGTTTCTCTCTTTGCCAGATTTCAAAATTCCAATCAGTTAAAAATGCTGTAAGAGCATCAAAAAAATTAAAGTAGTTAGGAATGTATTTAACCAAGAAGGTGAAAGATTTGTACACTGAAACTACAAGTCTTTGGAGAAAGAAACAACTGAAGAAGAAGACACAAACAAATGGAAAAAATTCCATATTCATGGATCAGACAAATAAATATTGTTAAAATATCCATACCACCCGAAGTAATCTACAGATTCAATGCAATCCCTATCAAAATTCCAATGGCATTTTCAAGTAGAAAAAAATCGTAAAATTTGTATGGAACCATAAATGACCCCAAATAGCCAAATCAATCTTGAGAAAGAACAAATGTGGAGGTATCATTCTTCTGCCCATTTTTTTGATTGGTTTGTTTGTTTTTTAGATATTGAGCTGCATAAGCTGTTTGTATATTTTGGAGATTAATCCCTTGTTGGTTGTTTCATTTGCAAATATTTTCTCCCATTCTGAGGGTTGTCTTGTCTTTTTATTTATGGTTTCCTTTGCTTTGCAAAAGATTTTAAGTTTAATTAGGTCCTATTTGTTTATTTTTATTTTTATTACTCTAGGAAGTGGATCAAAAAAGATATTGCTGCGATTTATGTAAAAAAGTGGTCTGCCTATGTTTTCCTCTAAGAGTTTTATAGTGTCCGGCCTTACATGTAGGTCTTTGATCCATTTCAAGTTTATTTTTGTGTGTGGTGTTAGAGAATGTTCTAATTTCATTCTTTTACATGTTGCTGCCCAGTTTTCCCAGCACCACTTATTGAAAAGACTGTCTTTTCTCCATTGTATATTCTTGTCTTGTTTGTCATGGATTAATTGACCATAGGTTCATGGGTTTATTTGTTTTTTAATTTTATTGAATTATAGTTGATTTACAATTTTGTGTTAGTTTCAGATGTACAGCAAAGGGATTCAGTTATACATATACGTATATTCATTCTTTTTCAGATTCTTTGCTTATACAGGTTGCTCACAGAATATTGAGTAGAATTCCCTGTGCCGTACACTAGGTCCTTGTTGGTTATCTATCTTATGTAGAGTAAGTAGTGTGTGTATGTTAATCCCAAGCTCCTGATTTATCCCTCCCCACCACATTTCCCCTTTGGTAACCATAAATTTGTTTTCAATATCTGTAAGTCTGTTTTGTAAATAAGTTCATTTGTATCATTTTTTTAAATTAGATTCCACATATGAGTGATATCATATGATATTTGTCTTTGTCTGACTTTAGTATTATAATCTCTAGGTCCATCCATGTTGTTGCAAATGGCATTATTTTGTTCCTTTTTGTGGCTGAGTAATATTCCATTGTATATATGTACCACGTCTTCTTTATCCATTTCTCTATCAGTGGACATTTAGTTTGTTTCCATGTCTTGGCTATTGGAAATAGTGCTGCAATAAACATTGGGGTGCATGTATCTTTTCTAATTACGGTTTTCTCCAGATATATGCCAGTAGTGGGATTCCTGGGTCATATGGTAATTCTATTTTTAGTTTCTTAAGGAACCTCCATACTGTTCTCAATAGTGGCTGCACCAATTTACATTCCCACCAACAGTGCAAGAGGGTTTCCTTTTCTCCACATACTCTCCAGCATTTATTGTTTGTAGACCTTTTGATGATGGCCATTCTGACTGGTGTGAGGTGATACCTCACTGTAGTTCTGATTTGCATTTCTCTAATGATTAGTGATGTTGAGCATCCTTTCATGTGTTTGTTGGCAATCTGTATATCTTCTTTGGAGAAATGTGTATTTAGGTCTTCTGCCCATTTTTGGATTGGGTTGTTTTTTTTTTGGTTTTCCTTTTCAATATTGAGCTATTTGAGCTGTTTGTGTATTTTGGAGATTAATCCCTTTGTAGTTTGCTTTGTTTGCAAATATTTTCTCCCATTCTGTGGGTTGTCTTTTTGTTTTGTTTATGGTTTGCTTTGCTGTGCAAAAGCTTTTAAGTTTAATTAAGTCCCATTTGTTTATTTTTGTTTTAATTTCTGTTACTCTAGGAGGTGGGTCAAAAAAGACCTTGTTGTGGTTTATGTCAAAGAGTGTTTTTCCTATGTTTTCCTCTAAAAGTTTTATAGTGTCTGGTCTTACATTTAAGTCTTTAATCCATTTGGAGTTTATTTTTGTGTATGGTGTTAGGGAGTGTCCTAACTTCATTCTTTTACATGTAGCTGCCCAGTTTTCCCAGCACCACTTATTGAAGAGACTGTCTTTTCTCCATTGTATATTCTTACCTCCTTTGTCACAGACTCATTGACCATAGGTGTCTGGGTTTATTTCTGAGCTTCCTATCCAGTTCCACTGAATTTTGTCAAAAGCTTTTTCTGCATCTATTGAGATGATCATATGGTTTTTATTGTTCAGTTTGTTAATGTGGTGTATCACACTGATTGATTTGCAGATATTGCAAATAAATAAAATAAATAAATTTTTAAAAAATCTATTAAGACTTGATTTATAGCCTAGTATATATATGATCTATCCTGGAGAATGTCCCATGTGCACCTGAGAAGTATGTATATTCTGCTATTTTTAGGTAAAATGTTCTGTATATTTACGTTAGATCTAGTTGGTTTATTGTATTGTTTTCTTTCTCCTGACAAAGAAAACAAGTCTGTCTTTTTTTTTTTTTTTGGCTGCATTGGGTCTTTGTTGCCGCACGCGGGCTTTCTCTAGTTGCGGCAAGCAGGGGCTACTCTTCATTGTCGTGCACAGGCTTCTCACTGCAGTGGCTTCTCTTATTGTGAAGCACAGGCTCTAGCTGCATGGGCTTCAGTAGTTGCAGCATGCAGGCTCAGTAGTTGCAGCATGCAGGCCCTAGAGCGCACGGGCTTCAGTAGTTGAGGCATGTGGGCTCATTAGTTGTGGCACACAAGCTCTAGGGCGCGTGGGCTTCAGTAGTTGAGGCATATGGGCTCAGTAGTTGTGGTGCGTGGGCTCTAGAGTGCAGGCTCGGTAGTTGTGGCATGCAGGCTTAGTTGTTCCGCAGCATGTGGGATCTTCCCGGACCAGGGATCGAACCCGTGTCCCCTGCATTGGCAGGCAGATTCTTAACCACTGCACCACGAGGGAAGTCCATCATAAGTCCTCTATTTTTGTACTTATCTTCTACCTATCTTTTCTATCCATTCTGGAGAATGAGATATTGAATTTTCCAACTATTATTTTAAAACTGTCTGTTTCTCTCATTTTTTTGCTTTACGTATTTTGATGTCCTGTTATTAGATACATTAATGATGTTTATAATTGTTTTACTTTCTTGTTCTATTGAATCTTTTATTAATATATAATATCCTTCATTGTCTTTTGTAACCTTTTTTGATTTAAATAATTCTATTTTCTCTGATATTATTATAGCTGCCCCTGCTGTCTTTGGTTACTGTTTGCACGGAGTATCCTTTTCTGTCCTTTCACTTTTTTTTTTGGTCCTTTCACTTTTAACCTGTTTCTGTCTTTGGATCTAAAGTACAGTATCTAGTTGGATTATTTTGTTTGTTTGTTTGTTTCTGACACTATCTTTTGATTGAAGAGTTTGATCCACTTACATTTAAAGTTATTACTGAGAGTGATGTCAGCATTCTCTCCCCTTTGATTTATAATTAATCAGACATCTATAACTAACCAAAAAAGAGTACCTCTGCACATCATACCAGGAAACCCAAGAGATCATCCATCTGTGAACCCAAAAGTGGGTGGACTGTACCATGCAGGAAGCCGTGGAGCAAGAGGAGTTGCAGTGTAGCCAGCAGCAGCACAGAAGGCAGCAGCAGGTCCAGGGGTGGGTGGCACAACCTCTTTGGCAGAATGAGTGAAGAATGGAAGCAGTGAATGGTATCTGTCCTGTTGCACACCTGCAGCTAGAGGGATCTGCTGCTCTCTGAGGAGAGACCTCAGTGACTGGGAGGAGAGAAAGGAAAAGGAGGTAGTTAGTAGACAAAGAGAACTGAAGAAAAGTGTCTATTGCTGTCTGCCCCAGGATTCTGGCAAGAGAACCACCCACAATCCTCTACAACCCTCCCACTTGAGGATCCCCCTACTGGGCCGTGGGCACACCCAAAGCTGCAAGTGCAAAGTACACACCTCCTGCCACTCTTCCACCACCCCGTTTTTTTTACCACCAGCATTTGTGTGTGTGTGTGTGTGTGTGTGTGCTTCCAGCCTTAGTTGCAGGTAGCTACTAGTTTTCTAGACTTCTATATCCAGTTCCTTTTCCCAGGTTTGGGAAGTTCTCAGCTCTTATTTCCTTAAATAAACTGTCACCCTTTTCCCCTTCTCTTATCCTTCTGGAATATCCTTATTCTTTTGTTGGCTTTTCTAATGGAGTCTGATAGCTCTCGTAGGATTTTTTCACATTTAAAAAAGTGATTTCTCTCTCCTGATTCATTTCTAGTTTTCTATTTTCCAGCTCACTGATTCTCTCTTCCATCTGATCTGCTCTATTTCTAATGCATTCTTCTTCTCACTTACCAAGTTCTTTAATTCCAGAATTTCTGCTTAGTTCTTCTTTTAAAATTTTTGATTTATTTGGTAAAGTACTCCTGTTTATTAATTTTATTCTTGAGATCATCATATTGCCTTTTACCAACCTCATACTGGTCAGAATGGCCATCATCAAAAAGTTTACAGGAGGAGGAACCAAGATGGCAGAGTAGAAGGACGTGCTCTCACTCCCTCTTGTGAGAACACCAGAATCACAACTAGCTGCTGAACAATCATCGACAGGAAGACACTGGAACTCACCAAAAAAGATACCCCACATCCAAAGACAAAGGAGAAGCCACAATGAAACGGTAGGAGGGACGCAATCAGAGTAAAATCAAATCCCATAACTGGTGGGTGGGTGACTCACAGACTGGCGAACACTTATACCACAGAAGTCCACCCACTGGAGTGAAGGTTCTGAGCCCCACGTCAGGCTTCCAAACCTGGGGGTCCAGCAACAGGAGGAGGAATTCATAGAGAATCACACTTTGACAGGACTGGGGGAAACACAGACCCCACTCTTGGAGGGCGCACACAAAATAGCGTGTGCATCAGGACCCAGCGGAAGGAGCAGTGACCCTGGGGGAGACTGAACCAGACCTACCTGCTAGTGTTGGAACGTCTCCTGCAGAGGCGGGGGGTGGCTCTGTTTCACCGTGGGGACAAGGACACTGGCAGCAGAAGTTCTGGGAAGTACTCCTTGGCGTGAGCCCTCCCAGAGTCTGTCATTAGCCCCACCAAAGAGCCCAGGTAGGCTCCAGTGTTGGGTTGCCTCAGGCAAAACAACCAACAGGGAGGGAACCTATGCCCACCGATCAACAGTCAAGTGGATTAAGGTTTTACTGAGCTCTGACCACCACAGCAACAGTCAGCTCTACCCACCACCAGAGCCACCCATCAAGCCTCTTAGATAGGCTCATCCACCAGAGGGCAGACAGCAGAAGCAAGAAGAACTACAATCCTGCAGCCTGTGGAAGAAAAACCACATTCACAGAAAGACAGACAAGATGAAAAGGCAGAGGGCTATGTACCAGATGAAGGAACAAGAAAAAACCCCAGAAAAACAACTAAATGAAGTGGAGATAGGCAACCTTCCAGGAAAAGAATTCAGAATAATGATAGTGAAGATGATCCAGGACCTCGGAATAAGAATGGAGGCAAAGATTGAGAAGATGCAAGAAATGTTTAACAAAGACCTAGAAGAATTAAAGAACAAACAAACAGAGATGAACAATACAATAACTGAAATGAAAACTACACTAGAAGGAATCAATATCGGAATAACTGAGGCAGAAGAACGGATAAGTGACCTGGAAGACACAATGGTGGAATTCACTGCTGTGGAACGGAACAGACTAAAGAAAAAAGAATGAAAAGAAATGAAGACAGCCTAAGAGACCTCTGGGACAACATTAAACGCAACAACATTCGCATTATAGGGGTCCCAGAAGGAGAAGAGAGAGAGAAAGGACCCGAGAAAATATTTGAAGAGATTATAGTCAAAAACTTCCCTAACATGGGAAAGGAAATAGCCACCCAAGTCCAGGAAGCGCAGAGAGTCCCATACAGAATAAACCCAAGGAGAAACACACCGAGACACATAGTAATCAAAGTGGCAAAAATTAAAGACAAAGAAAAATTATTGAAAGCAGCAAGGGAAAAACGACTAATAACATACAAGGGAACTCCCATAAGGTTAACAGCTGATTTCTCAGCAGAAACTCTGCAAGCCAGAAGGGAGTGGCATGATATACTTAAAGTGATGAAAGGGAAGAACCTACAACCAAGATTACTCTACCCGGCAAGGATCTCATTTAGATTTGATGGAGAAATCAAAAGCTTTACAGACAAGCAAAAGCTAAGAGAATTCAGCACCACCAAACCAGCTCTACAACAAATGCTAAAGGAACTTCTCTAAGTGGGAAACACAAGAGGAGAAAAGGACCTACAAAAACAAACCCAAAACAATTAAGAAAATGGTCATAGGAACATACATATCGATAATTACCTTAAACGTGAATGGATTAAATGCCCCAACCAAAAGACATAGACTGGCTGAATGGATACAAAAACAAGACCCATATATATGCTGTCTACAAGAGACCCACTTTAGACCTAGGGACACATTCAGACTGAAAGTGAGGGGATGGAAAAAGATATTCCATGCAAATGGAAATCAAAAGAAAGCTGGAGTAGCTATACTCATATCAGATAAAATAGACTTTAAAATAAAGAATGTTACAAGAGACAAGGAAGGACACTACATAATGATCAAGGGATCAATCCAAGAAGAAGATATAACAATTATAAATATATATGCACCCAACATAGGAGCACCTCAATACATAAGGCAACTGCTAACAGCTATAAAAGAGGAAATCGACAGTAACACAATCATAGTGGGGGACTTTAACACCTCACTTACACCAATGGACAGATCATCCAAAATGAAAATAAATAAGGAAACAGAAGCTTTAAATGACACAATAGACCAGATAGATTTAATTGATATATATATAGGACATTCCATCCAAAAACAGCAGATTACACGTACTTCTCAAGTGCGCACGGAACATTCTCCAGGATAGATCACATCTTGGGTCACAAATCAAGCCTCAGTAAATTTAAGAAAATTGAAATCATATCAAGCATCTTTTCTGACCACAACGATATGAGATTAGAAATGAATTACAGGGAAAAAAACGTAAAAAACACAAACACATGGAGGCTAAACAATATGTTACTAAATAACCAAGAGATCACTGAAGAAATCAAAGAGGAAATCAAAAAATACCTAGAGACAAATGACAATGAAAACACGACGACCCAAAACCTATGGGATGCAGCAAAAGCGGTTCTAAGAGGGAAGTTTATAGCTATACAAGCCTACCTAAAGAAACAAGAAAAAGCTCAAGTAAACAATCTAACCTTACACCTAAAGAAACTAGAGAAAGAAGAACAAACACAACCCAAAGTTAGCAGAAGGAAAGAAATCATAAAGATCAGAGCAGAAATAAATGAAATAGAAACAAAGAAAACAATAGCAAAGATCAATAAAACTAAAAGTTGGTTCTTTGAGAGATAAACAAAATTGATAAGCCATTAGCCAGACTCATCAAGAAAAAGAGGGAGAGGACTCAAATCAATAAAATCAGAAATGAAAAAGGAGAAGTTACAACAGACACTGCAGAAATACAAAGCATCCTAAGAGACTACTACAAGCAACTTTATGCCAATAAAATGGACAACCTGGAAGAAATGGACAAATTCTTAGAAATGTATAACCTTCCAAGACTGAACCAGGAAGAAACAGAAAATATGAACAGACCAATCACAAGTAATGAAATTGAAACTGTGATTAAAAATCTTCCAACAAACAAAAGTCCAGGACCAGATGGCTTCACAGGTGAATTCTATCAAACATTTAGAGAAGAGCTAACACCCATCCTTCTCAAACTCTTCCAAAAAATTGCAGAGGAAGGAACACTCCCAAACTCATTCTATGAGGCCACCATCACCCTGATCCCAAAACCAGACAAAGACACTACAAAAAAAGAAAATTACAGACCAATATCACTGATGAATATAGATGCAAAAATCCTCAACAAAATACTAGCAAACAGAATCCAACAACACATTAAAAGGATCATACACCACGATCAAGTGGGATTTATCCCAGGGATGCAAGGATTCTTCAATATACGCAAATCAATCAATGTGATACACCATACTAACAAATTGAAGAATAAAAACCATATGATCATCTCAATAGATGCAGAAAAAGCTTTTGACAAAATTCAACACCCATTTCTGATAAAAACTCTCCAGAAAGTGGGCATAGAGGGAACCTACCTCAACATAATAAAGGCCATATATGACAAACCCACAGCAAACATCATTCTCAATGGTGAAAAACTGAAAGCATTTCCTCTAAGATCAGGAACGAGACAAGGATGTCCACTCTCACCACTATTATTCAACATAGTTCTGGAAGTCCTAGCCACGGCAATCAGAGAAGAAAAAGAAATAAAAGGAATACAAATTGGAAAAGAAGAAGTAAAACTGTCACTGTTTGCGGATGACATGATACTATACATAGAGAATCCTAAAACTGCCACCAGAAAACTGCTAGAGCTAATTAATGAATATGGTAACGTTGCAGGATACAAAATTAATGCACAGAAATCTCCTGCATTCCTATACACTAATGATGAAAAATCTGAAAGAGAAATTATGGAAACACTCCCATTTACCATTGCGACAAAAAGAATAAAATACCTAGGAATAAACCTACCTAGGGAGACAAAAGACCTGTATGCAGAAAACTATAAGACACTGATGAAAGAAATTAAAGATGATACCAACAGATGGAGAGATATACCATGTTCTTGGATTGGAAGAATCAACATTGTGAAAATGAGTATACTACCCAAGGCAATCTACAGATTCAATGCAATCCCTATCAAATTACCAATGGCATTTTTTACGGAGCTAGAACAAATCATCTTAAAATTTGTATGGAGACACAAAAGACCCCGAATAGCCAAAGCAGTCTTGAGGCAAAAAAATGGAGCTGGAGGAATCAGACTCCCTGACTTCAGACTATACTACAAAGCTACAGTAATCAAGACAATATGGTACTGGCACAAAAACAGAAACATAGATCAATGGAACAAGATAGAAAGCCCAGAGATTAACCCACACACCTATGGTCAACTAATCTATGACAAAGGAGGCAAAGATATACAATGGAGAAAAGACAGTCTCTTCAATAAGTGGTGCTGGGAAAACTGGACAGCTACATGTAAAAGAATGAAATTAGAATACTCCCTAACACCATACACAAAAATAAACTCAAAATGGATTAGAGACCTAAATGTAAGACTGGACCCTATAAAACTCTTAGAGGAAAACATAGGAAGAACACCCTTTGACATAAATCACAGCAAGATCTTTTTTGATCCACCTCCTAGAGTAATGGAAATAAAAACAAAAATAAACAAGTGGGACCTAATGAAACTTCAAAGCTTTTGCACAGCAAAGGAAACCATAAACAAGACGAAAAGACAACCCTCGGAATGGGAGAAAATATTTGCAAATGAATCAACGGACAAAGGATTAATCTCCAAAATATATAAACAGCTCATTCAGCTCAATATTAAAGAAACAAACACCCCAATCCAAAAATGGGCAGAAGACCTAAATAGACATTTCTCCAAAGAAGACATACAGACGGCCACGAAGCACATGAAAAGATGCTCAACATCACTAATTATTAGAGAAATGCAAATCAAAACTACAATGAGGTATCACCTCACTCCTGTTAGAATGGGCATCATCAGAAAATCTACAAACAACAAATGCTGGAGAGGGTGTGGAGAAAAGGGAAACCTCTTGCACTGTTGGTGGGAATGTAAATTGATACAGCCACTATGGAGAACAATATGGAGGTTCCTTAAAAAACTAAAAATAGAATTACCATATGACCCAGCAATCCCACTACTGGGCATATACCCAGAGAAAACTGTAATTCAAAAAGACACATGCACCCGAATGTTCATTGCAGCACTATTTACAATAGCCAGGTCATGGAAGCAACCTAAATGCCCATCAACAGATGAATGGATAAAGAAGTTGTGGTACATATATACAATGGAATATTACTCAGCCATAAAAAGGAACGAAATTGAGTCATTTGTTGAGACGTGGATGGATCTAGAGACTGTCATACAGAGTGAAGTAAGTCAGAAAGAGAAAAACAAATATCGTATATTAATGCATGTATGTGGAACCTAGAAAAATGGTACAGATGAGCCAGTTTGCAGGGCAGAAGTTGAGACACAGATGTAGAGAATGGACATATGGACACCAAGGGGGGAAAACTGCGGTGGGGTGGGGATGGTGGTGTGCTGAATTGGGCGATTGGGATTGACATATATACACTGATGTGTATAAAATTGATGCCTAATAAGAACCTGCAGTATAAAAAAACAAACAAAACAAAACAAACAAAAAAAAGAATGCAATTTTGCCACTTGCAACAACATGGATGGACTTGGAGGGTATCTTGCTTAGTGAAATAAGTCAGAGAAAGATAAATGCTGTATGATATCACTTACATGTGGAATCTAAAAAATAAACTAGTGAATATAACAAAGAAGAAACAGACTCACAGATCTAGAGAACAAACTTGTGGTTACCAGTGGGGAGAGGGAAGCGAGGAAGGTTAGGGGATTAAGAGGTACAAACTACTATGCATAAAATAAATTAGCTACAAGGATATATTGCACAGCACAGGGAATATATTATAATAACTATAAATGTTATATAACCTTTAAAAGTTGTGAGTCACTGTGTTGTACACCAGAAACTTATAAAATATTGTAAATCAACTATACCTCAATTTGTAAAAAAGGAAAAAAAATTAAAAATAGAAGTATGATCCAGCAATTACACTTTTGGGTAAATACCCAAAGGAAATGAAAACAGGATTTCCAGGAGATACTTGAACTCCCATGTTTATTGCAGCATTATTCACAATAACCAAGATATGGAACCCAAATGCCCATCAACGGATAAATGGACAAAAAACAGTGGTACGTATATACAATAGAATATCATTCAGCCATGAGAAAGGAGGATATCCTCCTATTTGTGACAACATGGATAAACCTTAAGTACATTATGCTAAGCAAGATAAGTCAGACAGAAAGTACTGAATGATATCATTTATATGTGAAATCTAAAGAAGTTAAACGTGTAAAAAAACAGAGTGAAATGGTCGTTACCAGGGGATGGGAATAGGGATAAGAGTGATGGTGTTTAAGGGTACAAACTTGTAAACAAGTAGTAAAGAAGCCATAGTGATCTAATGCGCAGTATAATGAAATGAATAGACAATAATTTTGTACTATAATTACGTAATGTGAGAAATAATAGCCTCATTAGCAATCATACTACAATATATAAATGTTTCAAAGTAACATGCTATATAACTTAAACTTACACAATGTTGTATTGTCAAATTTATTCAATAAAAAATAAAAGGAAAAATAAAGTATCATTTGCTATTTGTTTTCTATATACCTTATACCTTTTTGTCCCTCAGTACTTGCATTATTGTCTTCTTTTGTGCTTAGTGGATTTTTTTGTAGTGCGACATTTTAATTTCTTTGTGGTTACCATAGGGATTACATTTAACATCCTAAGGTTGTAACACCATCTTAACTTCAATAACATACAAAACTGTTTCCATACAGCTCCATTCCCCAACCCCTTTCAGTTACTGATGTCACAAAATTACATCTTTATGCACTGTGTGTTCAAAAACATAGGCTAATTTTCTATGCATTAGTCTTCTAAATCATGTAGGGAAAAAAAGTGGTATTGCAAACCACAGTTACAATTTACTAGCTTTTATAATTTCCCATGTATTTATCTTTACTATAAATATTTATTTCTTCATATGGATTTGAGTTAATGCCTAGTGTCCTTTCATTTCAACCTGAAGGGCTCCCTGTAGCATTTCCTGCAGGGCAGGTCTACTGGTAATGAATTCCTTCAGCTTTTGTTTATCTGAGGGTGTCTTAATTTCTCTCTCATTTTTTTTTTTTTGGTTTTTTTTTTAATTAATTAATTAAATTTATGGCTGCGTTGGGTCTTGCTGTGCGTGGGCTTTCTCTCGTCGCAGTGAGCGCGGGCTACTCTTCATTGTGGTGCGTGGGTTTCTCATTGTGGTGGCTTCTCTTGTTGCGGAGCACGGGCTCTAGGCACACGGGCTCAGTAGTTGTGGCTCGCAGGCTCTAGAGCGCAGGCTCAGCAGTTGTGGCACATGGGCTTAGTAGCTCCGTGGCATGTGGGATCTTCCTGGACCCGGGCTCGAACCCATGTCCCCCACATTGGCAGGTGGATTCTTAACCATTGCGCCACCAGGGAAGTCCAGTGTATTGCTTTTCAACAGTGATAGAAGCCACTCACCTCAAGAGGAGTCCAAGTGAGAAGCTGCAGCCTTATGAGGGGATTGAACAACTTTGGCAAGCAAAGGCCGATGTAAGCATCCTTGCAGGATGTGTAGTATTTTGAACGCCACGCTTCAAACTGGGATTTAATACAATCGATTGAACAGAAACTTTCAAGGACATCTTCAAAAACCTTGCTGGACTCTTCTGAAATGCGATCTTTTTCCAGATTGATATTTGTAATATCTGTAGACGTTTCTTCATCATCACTGGAAAGGCCTTCAAGGTGATCTGCCATCTTACCGGTTTGCTCTCTGGCTTGTCTACGACGAGTCCTTCTCGCCTCCCGTTCTGCAATCCGACGTTTTGCATGCTCTTGATACAGTGCCCGATCTCGTCCAAAGGAATCAAGATTTGGTGCCATCAGAGCTTTATTTGAATGGCTTGAAAACTCCGAAGATTCATCTTTAATATCATCTTGTCGTCTTTGGACAAGGCGGGAAGCTCGCTGTTTGTACAGCTGATGTATTGCTGATTCAAGTTCATTAATCAGTGGCACCTTTTCACTGAAACACTCAAGCAAGTCTTGGACATACCCTCGCATTTCTTGCAAAAATTTATACCGTTCACCAATACCCCCAGAAGACCCTTCTAATCTTTCAATAGCCCTGGTGGAGTCCACTCGGCTTTGCAGATGTTTCTCATGCTGCTGTCGATTTGTTTTGTGCAGTTCTTTCATGGAGTCCAACCTGTCTTTAAGCTGTTTCTTTACCAAATCAATAGTAACGGGAGTCATCTCATTACTGGGAGTTTTGAAAGGGACTGTATTATCTGTTTTTTGAGGTTTGGCATCGGATGATCCGTAGGCTGTGTAACTATAAGGAATGCCACAGGATGAACCGTAAGGCATTGTCTGGTAAGTGTTCTGGTAGTACATGTTCACTTCAGTGGGCTGACTTGCTTGAACCTGAGGGATGTTAATTCCTTTTCTTATCTGCTCCTGTTCCCATCGGCTGAGCTCTTCATCTTGTTCTCCAGTTACTAAAGCATCATCATCACTCCCCTCAATACCTATTTCCTCCGCAATTGTCTGTCTTTGTGATTTTTCTTTCACAGAAAAAACTATACGGCGTTTCTCATCATCATCTTCATCATCACTGGCATCATTCTCATCTTCTCTAACAAGGCGGCCTTTACCAGGCTCACTATCATGAGGAGTGAAATCTCCCAATTCCCGGGCCATCTGACGCTTTTTCCTTGCAGCATGTATAAAAGCTGCATCTGGAATTTCTCCTGGACGGAGAACATTCAAAGAAGATAAATCATTTGAAAAGGCTCCGGCAGCCTTTGGCTTTTCTTCCTCCTTCTTGCTTTCCATATCCATTTCATCTTGCCCGTGTTCACTGATGATAACTCCATCTTCTTGACTGGTGTCCTTAACATGACCTGTTTTGTCCAAAGGAGGTTCGTCTTGTACTTGCTTCAATTTCTTAACCCAACAGTAAATGGTCCTTTCTCAGTTCTCACTTTTCCTGACCTTCCTTGTTCGATTTCATCGTACACAGTTGGTTCTCAAGAGACTGTCAGCTGATGAGTTGATTTCTGTCTTAATCTTCGATTTTTCAAGATCTTCTTTATATTCTTTCTTAAGCAATTTTACTATCTTTTTGCTATAACTTGATTTCTTCACTTTGAAAACTTCTTCATTTTCTTCGTCCTCATCCTGGAAGCTGAGCAGGCTGGCCCGGGGTACCTCTTTGTTCTCTCGTGGCCTCTTGTGCGGCTTCAGCCCGTTACCGGGCTCCGCGCCTCCCGGGAAGCAGCCCCCGGCTTCAATCCCGGGGCCCGAGGTCAGCGCGGCAGGAGGCGGCAGCCCCAGGCCCAGCAGCGACTCCCCCCAGGGGGCCCTGTCGCCGCCGCCGGGGCCCGGCTCTTCGCCAGTGCCCGGCGGCGGCAGCAACGGCGGCGGCTCCTGCTCCTCGTCCTCTCTCATTTTTGAAGGACAGTTTTGGCAGATGAAGTATTCTTGGTTGACAAGGTTTTTGTATTTTTTTTCTTCTTCTTCTTGCAGCATTTTAAATATATCAACCCACTGTATACTGGCCTCTCAGGTTTCTGATGAGAAATCTCCACATGATCTTATTTAAGATCTCTTATATGTGATGAGTCACTTCTCTCTTAATGCTTTCAAGACTCTTTGTCTTTGTCTTTGACAGTTTGATTAGAATGTGTCTCAATGTGCACCTTTTTGTGCACATTCTACTTGGTGTTCATTGAGCTTCTTGGATATTAATATTCATGTATTTCATCACATGTGAGAAGGTTTTGGCCATTACTTCTTCAGATAATCTCCCTGCCCCTTTGTCTCTCTGTTCTCCTGTGAGACTCCCACGAGGCATATGTCTGTCTTCTTTACAGTATCTCACAGGTTCTGCAGGCTCTATTCACTTTTCTTCAGTTTTTTTTCTTTCTGTTACTCAACTCAATAATTTCAATCATCTTTTCCATAAGTTTCTTTCTTTTTCTTGCTCAAATCTGCTTTTGACTCCCTCTAGTGAATTTTTCATTTCAGTTATTGTACTTTTTGTTTCCAGAATTTTTTTTTAGTTCCTTTTTATGTCTTCTATCTCTTTACTGATATTTACAAATTATTCATACATTGTTTTCTTGACTTTGTTTTCATCTTCCGATAGCTCTTTGAGCATCTTTAAGACAGTTGTTCTAAAGTATTTTTCTAATAAGTCCACCATCTGGTCTTTCTCAGGGATGGTTTCTGTTGATTTAATTTTTCCTTTGAATTGGCCATACTTTCCTTTTTTGTGTGTGTGTGCCTTGTGTGATATTTTGTTGAAAATCAGACATTTGAATTATACTGGTAACCCTGGAAATCAGATTCTCTGCCTGCTCCAGGGTTTACTGATGTTGTTGTTGTTTGGTGCCTTTGTGCCAAGGATTAGCCTGAGGTATAAAGTCAGGGTCTTCTCCTGTCTTTTCTGAGCCTGCACCTTTCCCTGGGTATACACAGTGACTTTCTATGGATATTCAATTGGTTTTGAATGTCCTAGTCCTTAAATGTCTAATGCCCAAAAGGGGAGAAAGGGAATAATGAATGAGGGAAGAGACAAGCTCTGTGTCTTTAAATCCCCTGTAAGTCTCTTCAGATGGTGGGACTGGAACAGTGGCTGCCCACTGCAGTGTCTGTATCTCTGCAATCAGAAGCAGCAATCAGAACACAGATCCCTGATATTTGGAGGACAAGGTCCTTGCTGTTCACCCTGGCTCCCATAAGCTGTGCACAGGCTACTACAAGTACACGTGCATGGCTGCCTGCAGTGGGGGGATGGTAGTCGTTGACAGGGAGCCACTGATGTGCTAAGAGGTGAAATTAACCAAAATTAACCACAATTTACTGTCCAGGGCTTCCCCTGGAAGTTGCAACTTTTGAATAGACTGCAGAGCTCTAAAAGAGTCACATCAGGCAGATTCTGCCAGTATAGTTGTCTAGGTAGGGAGATGGACTCCTGGCACTTCCTACTCTACCATGTTCCCTGATGTCACTCCACATATGTAACTTAAAATTTCCCAGTAACCACTTAATAAAGCAAAAAGAAACAGATAAGTACTTTAACAATATATTTAACCTAGTGTATCAAAAATATAATTAGTCAGTATGTAATCAACATAAAAAATTTTATACCATCTTCAAAAGTGTGTATTATTTCATACTTAGAGAACATCAATTCAGATGGTAAATTTTCAACAGTTTGAAATGTTGTACTACCAAAACAAAAATGTGTTTAACAGAAAAATATTTTATATTGCTTCAGTTTCTCAATTTAAATTTAAATTAATTAAATTTAACACAATTTAAAACTCAGCTCCTCAGTTGGAGTAGCCATGTTTCAAGTGCTCAGCAGCCATAGGTGGCAATGGCCACTATATTGAACAACCCAGCTCTAGACTCTCACCTTATAAAAAAAGGAGATTTGTGAAGTTAAGTTTGGTTTGGCTTTACTTTCTGTTCTTTACTGAAGGGCTTTCAGTTCCTTCTTTTTTCAAAATGCCCACTGGATTAGGATGGATCCTTCCCTTGCAAGGCAAGCATGAAATCTGTAGACACCTGGGAAGCCACTGTTGAAGCAGAAGCCTCCACAGGGAAACCCTGTAGCCATCCTACAGGCTGCCATGCAGCAGGTGAGTGAGTTTTATCTTCCAGGCATAAGGTTCCAGAAGGGACTGGAGTCCACACAAGTCATTGGTACTTGTCTTCCATTCTAGAAGCAGCAAGGCTTTCACACTCAATCTAACAAGGAGCCTGTCACTTCTGAATAACAGTGCTGGTAGCAGCTCAGCTTCATTTTACAACCCTGAAGATGTTTTGCTCTGTTTGGGGGGATCATGCTGTGAACATCCATGTGGAATCCCAGCTGCTTCCAGGAAAGTTGTTTATAATACTGCCAAATGGGCGAGACAAAGAGAACTTTCGCATTTTTTTTTCTTTTTAAGATAACTAACCCAATATGGTAAACCTCAGCAAATGCAGGTTAAAACCATAATAAGATAACATTTCACATGCATCGAATTGGTAAAAAAAAATTATCTTTTTCGGGACCTCCCTGGTGGTGCAGTGGTTAAGAACCTGCCTGCCAGTGCAGGGGACATGGGTTCGAGCCCTTGTCCAGGAAGATCCCACATGCCATGAAGCAACTAAACCCATGTGCCACAGCTACTGAGCCTGCGCCCTAGAGTGCACAAGCCACAACTACTGAGCCTGCGTGCCATAAATACTGAAGCCCTTGCGCCTAGAGCCCATGCACCTCAACAAGAGAAGCCACTGCAATGAGAAGCCCACGCACTGCAACGAAGAGTAGCCCCCACTTGCCACAACTAGAGAAAAGCCCACGCGCAACAACAAAGACCCAAAGCAGCCAAAACATAAATTAATTTTAAAAAATTTATCTTTGTCAATATCAAGAGCTAGCAAGAATATGGAGTAAAAAAAAAAATCTCATCCAGAACTAGTGGGAGTATAAATTAGTTCAACCACTTTGGAAAACAGTGTGAATCATCCAATAAAGTTGATGGTGCAGATCCCTCACCAGGTACATACACTAGAGAAACCGCGTGTGGATGAGGAGTGCCCCCAGAATGCTCACAGAGCCCTGTTTATAATAGCGAAATGTCTGGACCACCCGAATGTTCTTACAGAAGACTGGATAAACTGGATATATTCCACAACAAAACACTCTACAGCTGTGAAAATTAATGAACTTAGGTTATGTACCTCAACATATGAGTGGTATCACAAATAGAAACTACAATCCAAGCAAGTCAGGAAGACTACACACACTTTGATTTCATTTATATGAAGGTCAAAAATACACAAAACTTGATAACGTGTCGGGGAACACTAAGAATGTGTTTAAGAACACATTCCTGTGTGGTGAACGTATAAAGAAAAGCAAGGCGTGGCTAACAGAAAACTCACAGAGAGTGACTACATTTGGGGGCTGGAGGAAGGGGCATGTGATCAAGGAGAGGACAGACTCAAATAAGTATGTGGTTACGAATAGCAAGTTGTCTCTCTGCTCAATGATCTATTCCAAGATAATTACTGAGAGAGACTCTGAATTCACCAATGAGGTGGCAGCATTACATTTTCAGGTTCTGCCTGGAAGACATTCCTGTAGGTGAGTCTTATTGCTCTGTCATGTGGCTGAGTGACCTACTGACCATCTCTCATTATTTCAGGGAAATACTTGTTACAAGAGTTTTTTTGGGTAAAGTTAGATGACCTTTCTAAATGTCTCATGTAAATGAGACATGTCCATATGTACCGCATCCTTTTATCCATTCCTCTGTCGCTGGACATTTAGGTTGCTTCCATGTCCTGGCTGTTGTAAATAGTGCTGCAATGAACATCGGGGTGTATGCACCCTTTCAAATTATGGTTTTCTCTGGATATATGCCTAGGAGTGGGATTGCTGGGTCATATGGTAATTCTGCTTTTAGGTTTTTTTTTTTATAAATTTATTTTAATTTATAAAAAGACCCAAAGGCTGTGTTGGGTCTTCCTTGTGCGCGGGCCTTCTTTAGTTGCGGTGAGCAGGGGCTACTCTTCATTGCGGTGTGCAGGCTTCTCATAGCAGTGGCTTCTCTTGTTGCAGAGCACAGGCTCTAGGTGGGCAGGCTTCAGTAGTTGTGGCTTGCAGGCTCTAGAGCGCAGGCTCAGTAGTTGTGGCGCACGGGCTTAGCTGCTCCACAACATGTGGGATCTTCCCAGGCCAGGGATCGAACCCATGTCCCCTGCATTGGCAGGCGGATTCTTAACCGTTGAGCCACCAGGGAAGTCCTGCTTTTAGTTTTTTAAGGAACCTCCAGACTGTTTTCCATAGTAGCTGTACCAATTTACATTCCCACCAACAGTGCAGGAGGGTTCCCTTTTCTCCACACCCTCTCCAGCATTTACTGAATATTACTCAGCCACAAAAAGGAACGAAATAGTGCCATTTGCAGAGACGTGGATGCACCTAGAGAATGTCATACAGAGTGAAGTAAGTCAGAAAGAGAGAAAAATAAATATATAATATCGCTTATATGTGGAATCTAGAAAAATGGTAGAGTTGAACTTATTTGCAAAGCAGAAATAGAGTCACAGCTGTAGAGAATAAATGTATGATTACCAAGGGGGGTTGGGTTGAATTGGGAGATTGGGATTGACATATATACACTGCTATGTATAAAACAGATAACTAATGAGAACCTACTGTGTAGCACAGGGAAACCTACTCAATGCTCTGTGGTGACCTAAATGGGAAGTAAATCTAAAAAAGAGTGGATGTATGTATACGTATGACTGATTCACTTTGCTGTACAGCAAGAAACACAACATTG
The DNA here is from genome assembly GCF_028021215.1 of Eschrichtius robustus. Lineage (NCBI taxonomy): Eukaryota > Metazoa > Chordata > Mammalia > Artiodactyla > Eschrichtiidae > Eschrichtius > Eschrichtius robustus. The sequence continues at coordinate 122,917,826 of NC_090828.1, forward strand.
TAAAGCCACTATACTCCAATAAAAATTAATTTTAAAAAATGAGACATGTCCATGTAAATGAACTAAGAAGCTTAAAAAATTACTGTTCAGAACCAAAACCTTTTTTTTATTGTATGATATGTATAAAAAGGTGCATATAAGACATCGCCATACAAGAATATAGAGTGGAGAAAAGACAGCCTCTTCAATAAGTGGTGCTGGGAAAACTGGACAGGTACATGTAAAAGTATGAAATTAGAACACTCCCTAACACCATACATAAAAATAAACTCAAAATGGATTAAAGACCTAAATGTAAGGCCAGACACTATCAAACTCTTAGAGGAAAACATAGGCAGAACACTCTATGACATAAATCACAGCAAGATCCTTTTTGACCCACCTCCTATAGAAATAAAAACAAAAATAAATAAATGGGACCTAATGAAACTTAAAAGCTTTTGCACAGCAAAGGAAACCATAAACAAGACCAAAAGACAACCCTCAGAATGGGAGAAAATATTTGCAAATGAAGCAACTGACAAAGGATTAATCTCCAAGATTTACAAGCAGCTCATGCAGCTCAATATCAAAAAAACAAACAACCCGATCCAAAAATGGGCAGAAGACCTAAATAGACATTTCTCCAAAGAAGATATACAGATTGCCAACAGACACATGAAGGAATGCTCAACATCATTAATCATTAGAGAAATGCAAATCAAAACTACAATGAGATATCATCTCACACTGGTCAGAATGGCCATCATCAAAAAATCTACAAACAATAAATGCTGGAGAGGGTGTGGAGAAAAGGGAACCCTCTTGCACTGTTGGTGGGAATGTAAATTGATACAGCCGCTATGGAGAACAGTATGGAGGTCCCTTAAAAAACTAAAAATAGAACTTCCATACGACCCGGCAATCCCACTACTGGGCATATACCCTGAGAAAACCATAATTCAAAAAGAGTCTTGTACCACAATGTTCATTGCAGCTCTATTTACAATAGCCAGGACATGGAAGCAACCTAAGTGTCCATCAGCAGATGAATGGATAAAGAAGATGTGGCACATATATACAATGGAATATTTATTACTCAGCCATAAAAAGGAATGAAATTGGGTCATTTGTAGAGACGTGGATGGATCTAGAGACTGTCATACAGAGTGAAGTAAGTCAGAAAGAGAAAAACAAATACCGTATGCTAACACATATATATAGAATGTAAGAAAAAAAAAAAAAGGGTCATGAAGAACCTAGGGGCAAGACGGGAATAAAGACACAGACCTACTAGAGAATGGACTTGAGGATATGGGAAGGGGGAAGGGTAAGCTGTGACAAAGTGAGAGAGTGGCATGGACATATATACACTACCAAATGTAAAATAGATAGCTAGAGGGAAGCAGCCGCATAGCACAGGGAGATCAGCTCAGTGCTTTGTGACCACCTAGAGGGGTGGGATAGGGAGGGTGGAAGGGAGGGAGACGCAAGAGGGAAGAGATATGGGAACATATGTACATGTATAACTGATTCACTTTGTTATAAAGCAGAAACTAACACACCATTGTAAAGCAATTATACTCCAATAAAGATGTTAAATTCCAAAAAAAACAAAAAAAATAGACATCGCCATATGGCCTTTAGCCGTAGGTCTCATCCTGTGTGACAGAAGAGGAGACACAGAGGGGAGGGTGAGGTCAGGTGGCAAAATGGCAGACAGCCCTGACTCCTGGAGTGGAGAGGCTAAAGGCAGGTGTCCGAATTTCCTAATCCTCCCTACTAATCCCTTTTGAAGTTCCACCCCATCGTAAGATCCAGAATTGTCCCCATCCACATTTAAGCCAGGGTAGATATCTAAGCCTCCAAAAATTGGCAGCAAACTGCCTCATGGACCAGACAAGTTTGGATCTGACAGCCAGACCCCCAGAACTGGCCGGCAAGTTGGGCAGGCTTGCTCGTCATTTCATTTACCTCTCAATCACGCAGTCCTACATCTTAACGTGACTGAAACTTTCAGTTCCCACTGAGTATACTATTTTTTAAAATAGTAAAGTGAACTGCAGTAAACTCACCACCTAGCTTAAAAATAGGCTATCCCCAGTACGTTTAACTCCTGTACACTCTTCCCGTTACCTCCTTCCCTTCCCCACAAACAGAACCACTGTCCCCAGCCGCAGTTTCTGGCTCAGCAGGTCTGGGTGGCTGGAGAACGTGCATCTCTAACAAGTTCCCAGGAGATACTGATGCTGCTCGTCTGGGGACCACACCTTGAGAACCACTCCCTCCAGCACACACCCAGGAACAGATTACTGGGCTGTAGGGTATGTACTTGTTCAGATTTTATTAGGGAATGCAAAACTATCTTCCAAAGTTGTACCAACTTACGCTCTTGCCAGCAATGGGTAAGAGTGTCTGTTGCTGTAAATCCTTGTCAACACCTGAATATCATCTAACTTTAAAATTTGTGCCCATCTGGTATGTGTGAAATGGTATCTCACTGTGACAAATCTCTTTTTCCAGTCTGTAGTTTGTCTCTCATTCTTTATGGTGTTTGTTGAACAGAAGTTCCCTTATTAATATTAATGCAGCCAAATTTATCAGTCTTTTCCTTTATGGGTCATATTCTTTGTGTCTTATTTAAGAAGACCCCCCCTACTCTAAAAATTTAAAGCTACTTTCCCACATAGTATTCTAAACATTTTATGTGTTTTCCTTTTACATAACAGTCTTTAATCTGCCAGGAATTGATTTTTGAGTATGGAGTAATATATGGGTCCAATTTCGTTTATTTTTCCCTCTTGAGATACAAGGATGACCTCTTGTCCAAGCACTATTTATTGAATATCCCATCATTTCCCCACTGATCTGCCTTACTGTCTCTATCAGAACTTAAGTTTCCTTATATGTCTGGGTCTACTTCTGGGTTTCTGTCTGTTCTGTTGAATTACTTTGAGTCAATAGCATACTCTTTTAATTATTTTAACATTATGACGTCTTATTATCTCATAAAGCAAGACCTCCTAATTTATTTTCTCCTTTAAAAAGCTTGCATATCTTTTGCCAAATTTATCACTAGGTAAATAATGTTTTCTGCTATTGTAAATTGTATCTTTTTTAAAAATTAAAATCTGCATAGTATACATTTTAAAAGACATTTAATATTTATCCAGAATTTCAGTTGCTATGGGTATGGTTTTTCAGAGTATCTAGGATGCCATTTTCTTTATCTTTCCTTAAACTTTAATTGCACTGATTTTGTCATACATAATAAAAATATCACTAGATCACTACAGCATCTAATAAGGAGGATTCAAATTTGAAAATATATTTCCTAAATCAGCTCCGTGACTGTTCTGACAAGTTCTTTCCTGAGAATCGACCACACATAGCTTTTGTCATTCCTCTCCATCAGAACGTGGTGGGGAGGAAACGTTAAGGTGGGCAGAAGGGGGATAGGGGATTCATAATTTCTATCTAACACAGATAACTTGGCCTAGAAAACCAAAATGGCAAAATATTGACAATGGGTGAATCTGGGTAAAGGATTTACAGGATTTCTTTGTACTATTCTTGCAACTTTCTAAGTTTCCAAAAAAAAAAAAAAAAAAAAAGTTAAATAGAAACCTCCAGGAATAACTAAAATCATAAAGCCGACCATGCTGGAGTTACAGCCACACCATCTTCTAAAGGATTCTTTCTGGTTCATGACCCTCCTAAGGGGGCAGTGAGCATGTGATATCCATGAACATTTCTCACCACAGCTAAAGGGACAACCCAAGGCTGGCCCACAAATTATGCCTAACAGGCTGGATGAAAAGGTGAAGTGGGCTGATTGGATGCTTCTCTATGGAACTGGAAAAGTGAAAGACTGAGCTAGTTACCAACAGAAGGTGGTATTGAAAAATGGTGATGTAGAGGGTGGAGAAACTGCCATGGACCCTGAGCAAGCAGAAAGTCCAGAGGAATCAAATTGGACAAGAGGAGGAAGCCAGCTGGTACAGGAACGGAAAGACTTACTCAGAGCCAAGTCACATTCACGGTCATACACTAGGGTGAGAAGCCAGGAATTCCTGCTGCAAAGATTCTCTAGAGCTGACCCAAATCCAAAACCCCAGACTCTAGACTCCATGTGGTCAGGCCTACGATGGCTCAGTTTCGTTTCATGGCCCTCAGTGCTCCCCATGAATCCTTACTTCTGGTCTTTATTGCTTAACAACCAAAAGAACCCAACTGCATCCCTCTAACCAATACTTTTCCCCATGAAATTGAAAAATGCGTGACCTTTAATGATTTTGTAAATATAAGCCTGAAGTCATTTATGAAGTTCTGCCACTAATGCTGTATTATATTCATTGTATTTAACTACATCCTAACCAACCAAAAATTTGAAAACCACTCTTTAATTTAAAGCCAGCCTGGGGGCTTCCCTGGTGGCGCAGTGGTTAAGAATCCACCTGCCAATGCAGGGGACATGGGTTCGAGCCCTGGTCCGGGAAGATCCCACATGCCGCGGAGCACCTAAGCCTGTGCGCCCCAACTACTGAGCCTGTGCTCTAGAGCCCGCGTGCCACAGCTACTGAAGCCCACGCGCCTAGAGCCTGTGCTCCGCAACAAGAGAAGCCACCGCAATGAGAAGCCCACGCACCGCAACAAAGAGTAGACCCGGCTCGCCGCAATTAGAGAAAGCCCGCGTGCAGCAACGAAGACCAACACAGCCAAAACTAAATAGATAAATAAATAAAATAAATTTAAAGCCAGCCTGTCTTAGCTCAAAGTTGCTATAACAAAATACCTAAACTAGGTGGCTTATCAACAAGAGCAATCTATTTCTCACGGTTCTGGAGGCTGGAAAGCTGAGATCATGGTGCCACCATGGCCAAGTTCTAGTGAAGGCCCTCTTTTGGGACACAATCTGCTGACTTTTCAACTGTGTCCTTTTTGGCAGGAAGAGGGAGAGAGCTCTCTGGGGTCTCTTTTATAAGAACACTAATCCCATTTGTTAGGGTTCCACCCTCATGACCTAATCACCTTCCAAAGGACCCCACCTCCTAATACCATCACACTGGGGATTAGGATTTCAACATATGAATTCCAGGGGGACACAAACATCCAGTCACCCTTTTACTAAATCTCTTCCCTCTCTAGCTTTCTTTCTTTACAGAGCCAGTTTTTCTCGTGGAACCTACGTGAACACAGAGGGAGAGGCAGATGCTGGGTGGTCAGCTAGAGTCACCCACTAGCCTTCTTCTTTCCAGGAATGATTCAAATCCGTGCGTCAGCCTAGTGACCACACGTCATGGCTACCTCATGCTGCACCCGAGACACGCATGTGGACTGAACCTTTGACCTTCCCATGCATCTGGCCAGGCCCTTCAGCTCTCACAGACCAGCTGCTTCCACCCTGCACAGCTCCTCCCATCACTAACCCTGAGAGTACACAGATGGTCATAGACAAACCTAGAACTGTCCTCTCCACAGAGGTGGGAGGAGGGCTAGGAGAACACCTGCACCCATGGGCCCAAGTATACTTCTTCAGGCCAGGAACATCTTGTGTGCAGTAAACCCTTGGAGAGGATGTGTAGTTTCAGCTAGGTGTTGCTCATTTTTCATAGGACTGTGAGAATTAAGCTAATGTGCTGTGTTTCCACCTGGAAGCGGCTCTCTGCCACATCCCACAGGTTGCACAGGCCTTTCTCCCACCACAGGGTCCGAGGATGTAGTCTCTGGGGTCTTTGAGCTCTTTGATCCTTTTAAAGGTGTTTTTTCATTTCAGTGATAATCTGAGCAACGACTACCAGCTATTCTGGCTCCTCTGAAGATTGGGGTGCCTACGTCCCCAGCTGAGATTACTATCACAGTGCAGCTAAGTGAGCCAAAGGCAAATGCCAGGGTCTGCAAGAAGCTGGTCCTTTAAGAGGCACCATACATTGTTCATGTTTGAGAAACTCGGGAGTAGCTTTATTTAACTGTGGGAGATGATCTGCCCTAAGATCATGTACAATGTGGCCATTTGCAAAGGTTTCAGATGACTCCTCAGTGGTGAGGGTCCCCTGTCCCCTGACTCTCCCACAGGACTTGCTGGGTGAACTGTTCCCATTACAGCCCAGGGAGGTCCATCTCGACTCTTCCCAGCCTAGAGGTGGGTCAACTTTCCCCACAGGTGGTTGTGCACCAGCTTCCAGAAGTGGTTTTCAACCAGGACACAGTTGGGGAATCCCATAAACATAGGCAGGAAACATGTCTGGCTCTCCAGCCAGATTGGCAAGACCTGAAACGTCCAGGCTCTTTGGACAATTTTTTTTTTTTTTTTTTTTTGGCTGTGTTGGGTCTTCATTGCTACACGTGGGCTCTTCTCTAGTTGCGGCGAGCAGGGGCTACTCTTCGTTGTGGTGCACAGGCTTCTCATTGCAGTGGCTTCTCTTGTTGCGGAGCACGGGCTCTAGGCGCGCAGGCTTCAGTAGTTGTGGCACACGGGCTCAGTAGTTGTGGCTTGTGGGCTCTACAGCGCAGGCTCAGTAGTTGTGGCGCACGGGCTTAGTTGCATGTGGGATCTTCCCGGACCAGGGCTCGAACCCGTGTCCCCTGCATTGGCAGGCGGATTCTTAACCACTGCGCCCCCAGGGCAGCCCCCAGATTTGCTTTTATAGACGTTCTTTGGCTCAGCCAGGCCCATCCTGTTGGGACTTCACTGGCCCCATCACACCCATTTCAGGGAAGCCTCCCGATGGCCGGCCAGGAAGGAGCCTTTCAAACTTACGCAAGGCACTTGCGCCTCCCCGGTTTGACAGGCGCCCCCACGTGGGATGAGCCTGTCGCTTGTGTGCTTAAGAAGAGGGGTTCACTGCTTGTGGTCACTCCCCCACGACCACTCTTTTGAATATCCTGAAACAACAGGAATGAAGCATATCAATAAAGATTATTCCTAGGCTCCTGAATCCGCTGCTGAACACGTAAAACCCTGGGCAGAGAGAAGCCTCCGCCCCTTGGCCGGGGCAGGATGGGGCGGGCAGGAGGTCCAGCCAGCTCCTGAGGCCCAGGGGTCAGCCCCGGCCAAAGAGGAGACGAGCGGGCCCTCTCCCCACGCCACCCTCCCGCCATGACGTTACGCCTTCAGCCCCAGAATAGTAGAGGACATTTGGGAAATTCACACTCTAAAAATATTTCCTTTTTTCATGTAGGCAAGATAACACAGGAGTGACAGTGGGTTACTAAGAATGCCGTTCCCTCATTATGTAACACGGACAAAAATAAAGAGTGTTCTGGGCCAAAAACAGGGCTGAGAAAGAGGAATGTGAATAAATAGCACTGACAAGTCATTATTTACTCAAACTGTCAAATGGCTGAAGAACTTAAGGAAAGTTCTGGTCCACATGACACGTCACTGATTAGTCATGTGACTACGGAGGGAGCCCAGGTCAGCGTCCTGACAAGCGTTTGTAGCGGAGGCCGCGCAAGGAAAGGTAAGTCGCGCAGTGCACACTCCCTCCCCCGTCGTCAGCCAGCGGTAAGACTGCGGCTCCCTCGCGAGACTGCAGCCCATCCTGTGTCAGGTGACAGACAGGGTGCAGGTCGCACTGGAGCGCCCAGCCGGGTACGCTCGCTGGAGGCTGTCGTGCTGGCAGGTGGCTGGTTATGAGCCGCTGCCCCTCAGGGGTCAGAGCAGGGCGTCCAGACTCACCCCGGCTTTCACTGCTCACCGCCCGGGCTTCTCCAGGTCCTGCCAGTGTCACTTGCTGAATCTCTCACCCCCTCACCACTGCCGTGGTCAAGGCCACTGCTATCTCATGCGGGCATCACCATGGCGACCACTCTAGTTCCTGACGGGTGAGTCTCATCTCGCGCCTCTGTTCCTCCACTGAAAACCTTCCAGAGCTTCTGTTCTCACTCAACAAGCTCCAGACTCCCCAAAGGGGCAGGTGAGGTGCTGAACTGGCCGCCGCTTCCCTCTCTGCTCCGGCCACACCGGCATCGGGGCTGGGGGCCTCTGCAGATAAGCCTGCAGCCTGGAACGAGCCAGGACTCTTCCCAGGTTCCTGCCCCAGCCCTCCGCCTCGATCAAGTCTACTCAGCCTTTAACTGTAACTTCCTCCACGGAGCCGGGAGCCAAGGAGGGGAAGGAATCAAAAGAAAACCACTCGTTTGATGAGAGGGTAGGAGATTTCGAAGTCCCTCTCTTGTTGCATCATCTCTATGAACACCGGCTGCTGGACGTGTCCTCACGCGAAAACCAGAGCTTGTAGCCAACAGCTAAGCGGTCATTCGTCCACAGCTGGGCCACTTAGTACAGCTAAGTGCCTGGAGCGTGCTGGGCACTTTTCAGATATTATCTTGTTTGGTTTTTGTAACACCCCATCTTGCAGAGGAAGAGGTTCAGCGTCTTGGGGCTGATAAAAGCTGGGATTTGATCTCTCCTGGGCCAGGCCTGTGCTTCTGCCATCAGGCCCAGGGCCTACCAGCAACTAGAGGGGCACGCATCCATCTGGATGGCTTTTGAACGACGCTTTTAGGGGTTGAACTGTGACCCCAGCGCCCATCCAAAAAAGTAAGATATGTTGAAGTCCTAACCCCAGTACTTCAGACCGTGACCTTGTTTGGAAATAAGGTCACTGCAGACGTGACTAGTTCAGATGAGGTCATACTGGAGCAGGATGGCTGGTGTCAAAAAAAACAGACTCACGGTGGGGTGGAGGGACACTGCCATGTGATGAGAGAGGCAGAGACAGAAGCGCTGCAGCTGGGAGCCAAGGAACAAGGACGCCAGCAACCACCGGCAGCTAGAAACAGGCAAGGCAGGCTCCTTCCCTACACGCTTCAGGGGGAGCACCGTCCTGCCAACACCTTGATTGCCAGCTTGGAGCCTCCAGAACTGAGACAATAAAGTTCTGCCATTTTTATGCCACCCAGGTTGTGACACTTTGTTACCGCAGCCTTAGGAAACTAATACAGTGGCGAATTCTCTTTTTCTCTCCTGGGAAATACTTTTTAGCACAGGCCTGCTCAGTACTACAGACGGTCAACTCACCAGCTTTGAACCCAACTAACAGCATCTGCAGCACCAGCCGGCCCAGCCTGCACAGGGCTCCCTCACAGGCCATTCGTCTACCTTATTCTGGGACAAAGATGGAGACAAACCTGCAAACTTAAACAAAAAATAAACATTCTATCATGGTTTTGCATGAAAAAAAAAATCGAGCTTTTTCTTCCCAACCTGATAGGGCAGATATGTACCTTCCTTTGAGAGGCTCACTCAGCCGGAAAGCCGCAGGGGGAAACGTGCCTCTGAGTCGACATTAAGATCTCGCCAGGAACTGCCGAGGTTGGCCTCGGGGAGGGGACGAGAGGGGCACGTCCCCAGAGACCCAATCCGAGACTGAGCCACATTCCTGTCCTCTCCAGGTAGGGGCCAAGTAGGGGCCTTCGGTCCGGCTGCCTTCCTTGGCAGGTAAGCTCAGCCCAGGGTGATCCCTGCAGTAGGCGAGCCTTCATTGGGGAATTTATCCACGACCACCGGTCAGACATCGCAAGCTCCCAGGGGAAAAACTGCTGGCAAAGAAGTTGTGTTAATGTGAACTAGCTTTATTTTGTATTTCAAGAATTAGGCCAGCCCACTTTCACAGGCTGATGCCAAGCTCCACTTCTCAGAGCTAGAGATATGCTGGCAGCAGCCTTTGGCTTTCAGGAGCTAATATCCTGCGACACTCTGGTTTTATGGTGCCCAGTGACAAAGAAATTGAGTTGAGAAGATTCAAACACAACAGTTTTGCCACTGAGATGCATTCATTCATTCACTGTTTGCTGAATGCCAAGTCCTATCCATTACCCTGCATGCCCAGAAGGCGCAGGCAGCAAGAGCGGGTTACAGATGGCTTGAAACAGACTAAACTGGCTTTGTGCTCTCGCCCTCTTCCTCATCCCACCCTCCTGCCCCTACCCCGTCCTCCAGTTCCTGGCAAGGAAGAGTACACAGCAACCAAAACCCCATCTGGTTTAGGGAGGAAGTGTTAAGTGCACCCACCGGTTGGAGGGGACACGAATCTTCCCCTCCCGGTGGTCACCTCTGTTCTTTCCCAGTAAGAATTGTATTACCTCTCTGATTGCATTTGTTACTCTGCAAGCACAGGTACACACCAGTCAGTGCTTAGGCCACATCTTACTCAGTGTCTCAATGGCATTTGACCCAGCTGATCAACTCCCTCCTTCAATTTTGTTTTTTTCTTGGCTTCTAGAACATCACACTTCTGGTTTTCCTTCTACATCAGTGGTTACTCCTTCTCCGTGTCCTCTGGCCGTCCTCCTCCTCCTGTTATCTGGTTCAATCCCCAGACCATCTCTCTGCATTGTGTTCACTTCTGAGTGGTCTCATACTGTCCTATGGCTTAAGTACTGTCTGTATCTAAATTTCCCAATTTATAGCACAAGTGCTAACCTTTTCCTTAAACTCCAAACTTACACAATCACTTCTAACTGTATTAGTTATCTATTGCTGTATAACAAATGGCCCCCAAATTCAGAAGCCTAAAATAACAAACATTCTCACGGTTTCTGAGGGTCGGCAAACCACGAGCAGCTTAGCCTGGCAGTTCTGGTGCAAGGTCCCTCAGGAGGCTGCAGTCTTCTGAGACTGGGGAGAATCCACTTCCAAGCTCACATGGCTTCTGGCAGGAGCCCCCCTTCCTCAGGATGTGGGCCTCTCCCTACGGTTGTTTGTGAGCTGGCAGTCGACTTCCCCCAGAGTGAGTGATCCGAGAGAGAAAGCCACTCTGAGACTAATGTCTTTCCTAACCTCATCTAGGGAGAGACATACCAACAACTTTTTCCATGTTCTGTTCATCACAAAGCCCAGCTCTGGTACAATTTTTGGGGGGTGGAAACTACACGAGGGTGTGAATACCAGGAGGGAGGAGGTGGGGAGCCACTGCGGCCATCTCAGACGCTGGCTACCCCAGGTGGATCTAATTGTTAGCTCAAAGTTAGCATATCCTAACTCCAAATCTCTATTCACCTCCTCCCCGCAAACCTGCTCTTCCCTCAGCCTTCCCCGTGCCCATATGTGACAGCGTCACTCACTCACTCAGGCCCCAAACTTCCAACTCACCCTTGACTCTTTCTCATACCCTCAGTAATTCCGTCAGCATATCCTGTGCATTCTGCTTTCAAAACGTGTACCAAATCTCGTCACCTTTTACCCCCTCCGCTGCTACCACTCCAGTGCAAACCATCAACACTGCTACTAGTTTCACTACTTGCACCCCGGCTTCTGCAGTGTATTCTCCACACAGCAGCCAGAGTGAAGAGTTTCCAAATGTCAGATCATGACACCATGCCCCACCCCCCCTTCAAAATTCTCCACTGGCTTTCCCTTTGAATCACGAAAACAAATCCCAACTCCTAATGTTTAGTGTGATCTGGTCTTTGCACGTTTGCCCAACTTTCTTTTCTTCACCCTTTTCCCTCCCCTACTCTACTCCCTGGCCACTCTGGCCTTTTCTCGGCGCCTCTGACATACCACGTTTACTCATACCTCTGCCTTTTTCTATCCCGTCTGGGGTCATCTCCCAGGCGCCCACAAGGCCGGCTCCCTCACTTCATTCAGGTCTCTGCTCAATGTCACTGCCTCACAGGCCTTCCTTTATCACCTTTCCATAAACCACCACTCTCCCCCTACTCAGGTAATTTGATCATACTTACCCCTTGATGTAAACGCCATGAGGGCCTTTTATCTGTCCTGTTCACTGCTGTATCCCCATCGCTTAGGACAGTACCTGGCACATAGCTGGCATTCAATAAACGTCTGCTGAACTAATGAATGGAATATAAAAATAAATGCTTAGAGAGTTTTAAAAATCCCATCCTGAAGAAAAATCTGGATCACTATGGTGGTATAGGGACACATAAAGTGGGAGGGCCCATGTGAGGACACTTCCTGTTGGTTCCACAAGCACCTGTCAGGCTCTCTGCAACATGTTACAAAGCACAAAGGAGGGGGGAAAAAAACCACTGACGATATAATTGCTACTTTCCAATTTAGTACCAGATCTAGGACGTGTAAATACTTTCTTAGCCTCTCCAATCCATTTAGTGTGGTCTAAAACCCACCACGTCACTCCCTTGCTTCAAACTCACCAGTGCCCCGAAGACACAGCCCAAACTTCTTGCCGTGGTTTACCCACAACTTCCTCATCTCACCTCAGTGACCTCACCATCGTCACATCTTGCCTCTTTCTACTCTGGGTACCTCACCCAGCCAAACTGAAATGCTGGCTATTCTCCAAAGATACATTTTCCTTTGCTCCTGAGTTTTTTGCACGTTCTGTGTTCTCTAGCCATAACAATCTTCCTACGCCCTCCTGTATCAGTTTGTTTTTGCAGCATAACAAACCACCCCAACTCTCTCTTCCTTCTGCAGGCTTCTTTGCATGTCTCACGGTTCCCAGGAGGAAGAGAAGGCAAGCCTCAACGTGCAAATGCTTTTCAAGTCTCTGCCTGTGTCACGCTTGGTAACACCCCCATTGACCTAAGAAAGACACGGCTCAGTCCAGATTGAAGGGCTGGAAAAATAAACTCCACTTCATGGGAGCAGTGGCACAATCACAATAAATTAGGGCAAGTGTACAGGGATGGGGAAATAACTGTAGTTCTTCTTCACAAGCAATTTTCCATACTTCCCACCTCAGCTCCTACTTACCTCCTGCTCTCAATCTAGAAATCATCTCCTCTAGAAAGATTTCCCTGATCCCTAAAGCCTGACTGAAAAACCTCTCCCATAACCCCTCATATTCACTATTTTTAAAAACATAAATTTGTTTATTTTTGGCTGTATTGGGTCTTCATTGCTGCCCGCGGGCTTTCTCTAGCTGCAGCGAGCGGGGGCTACTTTGTTGTGGTGCGCGGGCTTCTCATTGCGGTGGCTTCTCTTTGCTGCAGAGCACAGGCTGTAGGCACGCGGGCTCAGTAGTTGTGGCACGAGGGCTCAGTAGATGTGGTGCACAGGCTCAGTTGCTCCGCGGCATGTGGGATCTTCCCGGACCAGGGCTCGAACCGTGTCCCCTGCATTGGCAGGTGGCTTCTTAACCACTGCGCCACCAGGGAAGTCCTATATTCACTATTACTGCAGGTATTAGTCTCCACTACCAACGAATGAATGAATGAATTACTAAATAAACACTGGACCTCCAGTTCATACCGTCGAGTTGACTGCACTCTCCATTTTATAGCCATGTCACCTCAGTCTTCCCTACCTGATGGGAAGGTCACTGAAAGGAGGGAGTCTGTTCAGTTTCTGTTTCACCTTCATTGCCTAGTACAGTACCTGATACGAAGCAGGTACTTAAAAATATCTTAAAATCAACAAACACGTAACTATAATAAAAGTAAAATGGGATAATGTCATTAAAAAAGGCACAAAGTGTTCTTGAGATCCCTGCAAGACTCAGCAGGCTGCAAATATTTAGGAAAATCTGAGACAGCATACAACTAACTGAAATAAGAACAAAATGCCCACTGGAGGGGAGAAAAGAAGAGAAAATTAGCCAGAGAAAGCAACACCTTTCCTTTTATTAGATTCACAACGCCTTTTTAAAGTCCAACCTCTCTTTGAAAAATGTTTTTTTGTTATTAACTTCCTCATTAGAAAGCAGACAAACGCTGTCCTTGAAAGGTACGTTTCTCCTTGGTTCTGCGCTCAGTCCTCGGGCCACACTGCGTGGTTTGCCAGCAGCGGTCAAACCCGGCATCTCAGAGAAGAGCGCCGTGAAGGCCAGGAGGTAATCAGCAAGAGCCTCCTACACTTCATACATACATACATATATATATATATGCATATATATACACATATGTACACACACATTTACATTTTTTTAATGAAAAGAATATAACAGGGTTTACAGAGCTCTATTAATTCTTTAAAGTTACATAGGCAAGGTCTATGCTTCAGTATAATCATTTTTCACTTTGGATTAAAGTGGGAATTTTAGGCCTAAAAATAGATTTAAGATTACCGAACAGAGGCCATATAGCAACACAGACTTGATAAATCTTGATCAAGTCATAGAAATATGTTGTTATCCTTATGCTGGGTGCTACACATTCCCCATCGATTATTTTCATTTTCACTATAATACAAAAGCAAAATAGTTCACTGAAGTAATCTTCTATTCATTACATTAGCACATATGCCAAATTATACTAACTGCACGATAATCTCTATGTTCAGAGGCTATATTTTTAGCGTGTGCTCCTCTCTGCTTCATTAAATACTGCAAGCAACCACAAAAAGAGGAATGCATGTTGTACAGCAAGAGAGAGAACAACGATCTGCCGGGTGATATCTTCCAGAGCAACCAAAGACAAAACAAGTCAGAGAAACAAACCTTACGAGAGATATAAAACTAATCTGCAGGGACATTTAATATATAGTTTTTTAATCGGAAGGAATACACTTAAGTCACAGTTACATGGAAAGACACATAGACTACGTGAAATTCCAGGCTTTCTCCTAGAATATTCAAAATGCTCATCAAAAGTCAATTAGTACAGTAAAGATGGCCACCAGGTGATTGAATGAACAGAATGTTATTTAGTGTTTTAAAAATAGATTCTGGGAGTAGAAGCCACCACCAAAATATCCAGAAATCTGAGTTAACTGGTACTCTACTTTGCATACTTGATACTAATAAATATAATAAGTGTTTACAGAGACTATGAATGCAGGGCAATAGCCTAAGGGATAGTCACGGAAAAGAAGAAATGAACACAATCCTGCTGGAGGGAGTACACAGAACTGCTGTTGTTTTGGTCTCCCCCCATCCCCCAAACAACAAGGGCCGTCTCTTTGGGGAAGAAATCTTTCAATAGCTGAAGCCCATTCCTCTGCCCCCACAAGACCCCAGAGAGCCCAGTGGAGAGTCTCTCAGATGCTGGTATGATTGATTCTTGATCACCGAACTGGACAGGTCCTCTTCATGGCCTCTCAGGTTCTGACTGGCACAACCTCCTTCCCACAGAAGAGGTGAGCACTGTCTGTGAAGCCACAAATGAGGGAACTCTAGAAGGGTTAGAAGAAGGAGGTATCTGACGAAAAGGCACCTGCAAGTCTGAAATCCTCTTTGGTGAGGACACTGTACATGCGCTGAGGCAGAGCCCGGGAGTAGGGAGCGGGGCGGGGCACGGTCGTGCGCAAAATGAGCTCCCGGCCCGCAGCGGGAGGGAAGTCTGCCGCCAGGTTCTGCCTCCTCTCTTCTGGGGGGACCATCCTCTTCAGATCCTCCTCCGGCGGAGCCATGGCTGCAGCCTTGAAGAGAATCACATGCTAGTTCAAGAGCAGGCCGAACGCTAAATTCAAATCATTTTGAAGGACAGATGAATAAGCATGATAAATATATAAAAATGTTCTACATTACTCAGTAATGCAGTCAGTTATGTTATGATTGCTCAAAAATCACAACACAGAAAATGCAAGAAGCTTGAAACACTGCATGAGCAGCCAGAGATTACAAATAAACTGGTGACACAGACAGAAGATAATGACTGCCAGGCAATCTGCTTTGGAAAGTGAGGGCCATATTCAGGCATCTGATGAAGAGGGACAATGGAGCTGCTCTGGTTTCTATACACTTCTTCTAGCAATGACCCAAAGTCCAAGTCTGATGTCCTCAGTCCAGTAAGGAACTGCTGCTCTCCAGAGTCTGGAAAGATGATTTTTTATCGATTCTTTCAATTCTTTTTAAGGTTCATTTGTCAAATTAAAACTGAGGACACTGGTTTTGTTTGCTGGGTGGGTGACTAATGTAATGCGGAAGTGACAGAGGTCCTTGAAATGTAGCAGTGGCCACAAAAGAGAAGTTCTCAATATTAAAGGCATCTATTTTTTCATTAAAATTGCATAAAATACATATTCAACTAGCGCTTTCATTTTAACTCTGATCACTATGTTTCTTTCACAATACCATCAATTTGGAAAAAAAATAATTGTTTTGGCAATGGAAATATGAAATCATGTTATGCTAAACACCAGCAAGAAAGGTATGCCAAACCCAGACTGTTAAAGAGGTGGTTGGTTAGTCTTAATGACCTTATGAAGTTAGAGGGATGGGAAGGAACAAGGAACTATGAGGGACAAAGGCTATTTTGTTACCTCATCAGAAGATTCAGTCAGCTTGAGAAAGGGTGAGAAAAGAAAACAGTGATGAAAGGGAAACAAGCAAGATGGTTTAAAAAGAGCTAGACAAGAGATTTCAAGATTATTTCAGAGACAGCATGCACTACATTAAGGAACATGATCCTATCAAAAGAATATCAAGACAAAAATACACCACATACGACACACCTAGCCGTCCAACTGAGCAGACAAATCTCACTACTCATGCATCTGAGGGCTCAAGAGGCAACGTACAGAGTATCACTTAATGGGGAAATGATTCAGCAAAAATCTAGCTCTTTTACCGAAGATTAAGATACTAAAAAAAGTACTCATGTCTTGAAAAACAGATAACCCAATGAATTTAAGACTAGATGTCTGACTTATTCAACGTAGAAAGACTAAGGCAAAATCCAATCAGTGGTCTGTTTGCTGAATTCCATTTAAATATGGATATACCACTGACACATACAATCATGATGAAAGTTTATTAAAATGTATGATTTTAAGGAAAAGTTCTAAATATGTAAAATTACTGTAGGCTATAAAATATTTTCAGTGAAATTTTATAACTTTAAAAAAGTTAAAATCTTGATTTAATAGTAGAATTGATATAAAGTATCAGTTAATTATGAAAAATTACATGAATAAATTTGAATGGTTTCTATTAATTAGCCAGATATTTAAGAGGTGAGTTTAAAAATGTACCAACCAGGTGCTTGTTATACGGATTATAGTCTGCCAATTCCCTAAAAACATTCACTTCAAGGTTTGAAAGTTTAAAATATTTTAAAATTATATAATGTGGGATGAATGTACAATTTCAGTATCCATTAAAGAGGATTAGCTATACAATGAGCCCAGTGAAAAGATGATACACCCTTATATTTACTAATCTAGAAAGATAATTACATTAAGTGGAAAATAAGAACAAAGTAAACTGTAATATAATCCTGTTTTGTAAAATTTACATATATTTGTATACACTAGATGTTAAATGTTGACAGTGATCACCAGTGGGTAGTGAGATTAATGTGATTCATTTTTCAGTGTCATTAATTTTTCATTATAATTATCTGTATTATCCAAATTTTTACAGTAAGACTTTACTTACAGTCTCAGGGAAAAAGTTTATTTCCATATTGGGGAAAATAATTTTGCTTACGTATTTAGAACAATGATAGTGTTCTACTCTCAGCATTAAAAATATTTTATAAACACTTCAGATTTTAAATCCTCTTAACACACAGGTTTTAAAAAATGAGGAAAGAATTTTTGCAGTATGAGGAAAATTCATATTGGTGTTAACAAGGAAATGTGCTTATAAGCGCTGGCTAGTAAACTGGCAAATATGTCATAGGATGTGAAAACAGACTTGGTTCTGGTTTCATGCCAGAGAGAAAAACAAAATAAATCAAAGTAAGCATCTATTGTTTTCTAGAACTTTAATTTATAAGGAAATACTTGGTTTTTAACTTGAAATCCTTAAATTTAGGGGGCCACCCCATAAATAATCTCAGGTTTTAGTTCTTGCTAAAATTCCTATCAGTATATTTGGCTATGATTTTGAATATATTCAAATTCAATATATTCAAATTCAAATTCATATATTCGATGCACTCCAGACCGACTCAAAGGAGATTATGAAGTTTTTATTCCACGTGTAAACCCATGAAAATTCTTTTTCTCATTTGACTGTGAGAATTATACCTTCAAAACTGGGCCATTCTAGTGCCATCACAGTGCTACATAAGGGGCACCCTGTATTTAGTACACTTCAAAATACTTTTATCAGAATCTTTAATATTAATGAGTCCTGATGTGAGAATCACCTACGGAATACCAGCGCCTCTTAACCAGTAAACAAGATCAGTACAGAGAGAATCAACCCAGAGTATAACTAATACCATCCTCATAAAAATCCAAATCTTAACAGTTTTAGAATGTCAGAGGTACTATACGATTTTTAAAATTTTTATCAGTAGAGGTAATGACAAAGGAAAGTTCTGAAACTGAGCTTTCTTTCTGTGCTGAAGACTGTTTTCCATAGTCCTAAAAATCTGAATCTTGCTCTTCCTTCTTAGGAACCCTCTGAAGTTAGATCTCTTCACCATTATAAGAATAGTTAGATTTACTAACTCCAAGCTAAGTTGTGAATCCATTGCAGTACATGGAGTTTAAAACTGGTAAAACTAAACTCTAATTTGAAAGTAGTAAACATTTTTTCCACAGCACAGCACTGGCCATTGCTAAACAAGTCCCTATCAGGTTCGTTAACAAGGAATTTCAGGCCATTTTAACTTCTGAAATTTAGGTACTAAAATAAACTTATCATTTTATTTAAACATGTAAGAAAGCAGATGGATTTCAAAGACTAAAAAGTTACTGTTGAGAGTCATTATTTCTTCAGTGTTCGAATCCAATGCTGTTATTAACAGCTGTAGAATCGGCCATGTGTGGGAATCAAAACAGTACCTTACTGAGCAGAGGCCTGGAGAGATCATGACACAGTCAATAAGGAATCTCACATACCCTCTGAGCATTCACAAACAGCTTGTGAATGATCCTGCCAGCGTGTCCTCTTCCTGCACCGACAACTAACACCTCAGGTTGCTCCAAAAGGCAACTCACAAACCTGGAAGAGAGAGGTAATGAAAGGATAGAAAACGAGCTGCTCAGTTCACACTGGGTCAATCCTCCCTGATTCATTTCGGGGACAAACCGTCAAAATGATACTGGTGAACCCTATACCAAGGCTGGAATGGAAATTTTTTAACAGGACAGATCGACATTTGGAATTAAAATCGACTCAAATGACAATCTTACTGCCTTTCAACTGTTTTTGTAAATTTTTTTAAAAGCCCATCTCTGTCAAAGTGTAAGAAAAAATATTCAGTCTATTTCTTTCAGACTATAGAAGATGTTACACTAAATAAAAGATTTTTCTTAATGTTTTTAACAACAAAAACCATGTTTAATTTATACAGCAAAGCAATGGTCCTTATTTCTCATTTTTGTTCTTTTAAGGTGTATGAGTGTGAGTGTGAGAGTGTGTGTGTGTGTGTGTGTGCATGCGCTTAAAATATATGTTTTGCTGGGCAAAGTCTCAATTGTAAACTGTGCCATTATGTGCTGGAAACACTCTACTTCCAAGTATATCACAGACACGTATGGTGGAGCTGAGAGAGTCGAAGGCACAGAGCCACCAACTCTGCACCACCTGCTCACTAACTCATACTGCTATTCTAGAAACAATTCCTGTGATTAGAGCATATTCTTCTCATTTAAGAGGAAGGAATTTTCAAGGGCAAAGAAGGCTGGGCGAAAATTTCAACAAAAGATATAATATTCAAACAAGAACTTGTTAAAAGCTATAGCAAATGCCTTGTCATATAATATTAATTATTTAGCATCAATAATGCCATTTCTCATGGAAAGACTGATGAAAATTTTAGTTATAACAAATTCAAGCTGCTCAAGTAGCTAATTTGGAAACACTTTATCACCTATTGAAACAACATCGTCCTTTCAAGTACCACAGGCAAAAATGTACAGGGACCCACACTGACAGGCTCCCTTTGAAATGGTCCAAATCTTGGAAGGAGGAAAAGACTGACCCAATCATTTGCCTCATCATGGAGAGGCCATCTGGTCACTCTTTCAAAACACATTCACAAAGCACAGAGGATATGCACATTTGCTATCACAAATCTTGTTTAGAAGATTTAGTAACTCTTTAGTAAATCTTGTGTAAAAACTAGGAATATTCAGCAGAAATAGTTTCAGAACACCTCTGCCTGTAGTTAAGGGACAGTAAGAGTGGAAAGCAAAGCTCTGGGGCCCTGCAAGTAACAAAGAGTGAACAGCCAGTTCCTCCACGGGCAACTACGCCAAGAGCAAACAAGGACACTCCTAGAAAGAGAGACCTGGAAGCCTTCATTCTAAAAGTGGGAGGAATGGAAACACGTGGCAAATACTCAGAGATACAGGAGAGGTCAAATCCTATGATAAACAAATATTTCTCTGTCTCTAGCCAAGGCTTGTTACAAAAAATAGAGGAACACTACAAAAGAATCTCAATATTTTACAAAAATTTTCTTAAGAGAGTGGTGGCTTTTCCTATTGCAGATAAAAATGAGTTAATCAGATAGCAATTACCTTTCAAGATCTTCCTTTTCCTCCTCTTGTTCACATTTCTCAGTTCCAAACTTGGCTTTCAGTGAGCGGGCTCTAGCAATTATAGCTTCTACATTAGTAATTTGATGGATGATTTCCTAACAGTGCAAAAGGGGAGAGGCATACATTGGAAGACAGCAAAAAAAAAAAAAAAAAAAAAAAAGCAAAGCCTTTTAAAAATGTATCTTTAAAATAATTATTGCCAACTGGGGAGAACACTTGGAAAGATCAGACTTACTTCCAATTTCTTGTCTTCTGGATTGGGGAAGTGCAAAACTTTACTGGAATGAGATATTATTTGCTTTATAATCTTCTTAACTGAAGAAATGTTTTCCAGACTTTCTATTTTTAAAAAGATCAAAGCCATCATTAGATAAGTTAGGCAAAATCTACTTTTATTTTGGAAATGAACTAATGACTAATCAAATAAGACATTTACCTTCTTCCTTTACCTTGAGTATGGCTGCATGAATTACACAAGGTAGCAGGTGCCTAGCAAGGTCTGCAGGTTTCTGTACTGCCAGATAGTGCAGCACCTGAAGGAGACACGAAGTTAGATAAGTGATCAGTGCAGTTGTCAAAGAATAAAGCAGCCATTTATTGGGTTGGCCAAAAGGTTCGTTCACTTTTTTCCGTGAGATGGCTCTGGCAGCACTTAGTTGTCTTTAACTTCATTCGAAACAATTTTGTTAGACTGTATGTGACAGCTGTCATATCAGTATGCATTTAAAAAAAGACTAATCAAAATTGGTGAATTTTTGTGTAGCCATTTTAATACTGAAGATGGAAGAAAAAAAGCAACATTTTCGGCATATTGTGCTTTATTATTTCAAGAAAGGTAAAAACGCAACTGAAACGCAAAAAGAGATCTGTGCCGTGTATGGAGAAGGTGCTGAGACTGATCAAACGTGTCAAAAGTGGTTTGCGAAGTTTCGTGCTGGAGATTTCTCACTGGACAATGCTCCACGGTCGGGAAGACCAGTTGAAGTTGACAGCGATCAAATCGAGACGTTAGCTGAGAACAATCAACGTTATACTACACGGGAGATAGGTGACATACTCAAAACATCCAAATCAAGCGCTGAAAATCATTTGCACCAGCTTGGTTATGTGAATCGCTTTGATGTTTGGGTTCCACGTAAGTTAAGTGAAAAAAACCTTCTCGACTGTATTTCTACATGAAATTCTCTACTGAAACGTAATGAAAACGTTCCGGGGTTTTTTTGTTTATTTATTTTATTTATTTTGTTTGTTTATTTTATTTTTTATTTATTATTTGTTTTTATTTATTTATGGCTGCATTGGGTCTTCGTTGCTGCGCGCGGGCTTTCTCTAGTTGCGGCGAGCAGGAGCTACTCTTTGTTGCAGTGCACGGGCTCTAGGTGTGTGGGCTTCAGTAGTTGTGGCACATGGGCTCAGTAGTTGTGGCTTGTGGTCTCAAGCGCAGGCTCAGTAGTCGTGGCACAAGGGCTTGGTTGCTCCGCGGCATGTGGGGTCTTCCCGGACCAGGGCTCAAACCCGTGTCCCCTGCATTGGCAGGCGGATTCTTAACCACTGCACCACCAGGGAAGTCCCAAATGTTCCATTTTTAAAACAGACTGTGATAGGCAATGAAACAATACAACAATGTGGAATGGAAGAGATCGTGGGGCAAGTGAAATGAACCACCACCAACCACAATAAAGGCTGGTCTTCATGCAAAGAAGGTGATGTTGTGTATATGGTGGGACTGGAAGGGAGTCCTCTATTATGAGCTCCTTCCAGAAGACCAAATGATTAATTCCAACAAGTACTGCTCCCAATCAGACCAACTGAAAGCAGCACTCAATGAAAAGCATCCAGAATTAGTCAACAGTAAATGCATAATCTTCCATGAGGATAATGCAAGACCACATGTTTCTTTGATGATGAGGCAAAAACAGTTACAGCTTGGCTGGGAAGTTCTGATTCATCCGTTGTATTCACCAGACATTGCACCTTCGGATTTCCATTTATTTCGGTCTTTACAAAATTCTCTTAATGGAAAAAATTTCAATTCCCTGGAAGACTGTAAAAGGCACCTGGAACAGTTCTTTGCTCAAAAAGATAAACCGAAGGCACTTTTTGGCCAACCCGATAAAAGAGTACCACTGAACTGACATCTGTAACAAGGGCAGAGATGAGCTCTCTTCTCTTAGTACCTACCGCTGCTCATTGAGGTAAGTAGCTACTACTCCCAAAGGTAAGAATAATGTTACTGAAAACATCTAAGAACTTCAGTCCTTAATAATGGTGAATACTCTCATAATTTTTTTTCCTACTTCCATATGTAATACATGCAAATTAGGAAAATACAAAGAAAATTAAAACCACCTGCAAATTATACCACCTAGAATAATAATTGTTAGTGGTGGAGCATTTTCATTCCAGGATTTTTTAAGATTTTGAATATACATAATATATTAAGTGAACTAATATTAAGTATGTAAAATACTGTTTTGTAACCCGCATTCCTCAGTTAAGATTTCTAAACATCGCTAGTGACCTTCCTCTAAATTTTTTGGTTTTATTATTTTTTCCAAAATGGATATTGTTTTATTATTTTTCTAATTAAAAAAACACACAGAAAAGTATATATAACACTTGGACCCTACCTTTAAGCTCCTTATTCAACAGCAGTAAAGACAAAAGAAATATAATCTCAAAATGTGAGCCTGGCTGATAAATGCTCACAGATCTCAAAAGTACATAAGTAAATGCAAAGAAGTATAATGCAAAAGTTCTCTAGAAATCCTACTTCCTAAGGAACAACACAGTTTTGTGTTTTTCTTTCTCAGACTTACTTCTATAAACACAAAGATACAGATGCATATGCAATTTCTTAACAAAAACTCATACACAATTTCGTAACTTGCTTTGCTCATTTAATGATTGATGATTTAAAATTATTTGCCTTGGAGGGTTTTGCATTTTGAAACGTTTTTAAAATTAAAACACTTCTTAAAAATACACATACCAGAGTATTTTATAAATACAGAAAGCACAAACACTCGTTTATACACCAACGAGCTTAAGAAACAGATCACCAGTACTTTCCAAGTCCCCCTTGTGCCCTCCCTGATCAAGACTCCCTCCCTCACGCACTCCAACCCTCAAGAAACTACTAATCATTCTTTCGTTTTTCTTCATAGCTGTCTCACATATGTACATAGCCCTAAACAATGTGTTGCTTAGTTTTGTCTGGTTTTAATTCTTCGTATAAATGGATTGTTTCTGGTTATGCTCCTCAGTGACGTGTTTTTCATTCAGCATTGTTTCTGAGATGCATAGATGTTAATACTGATACATGCTATAGTCTATTCATTTTCACTGCTGTATTAAAATGCCCCCCCCCCTATTTTTTGGCTATTAAAATAATGTTCCTGTCACATTATTTCATATGTTTGTGGTGCACATGTAGAGGAATTTCTTCAGGCTATCTATCTAAAAATAGACAATGCCAAATTATTATTTTTCAAATACTGAAGTCATATTCCAAATTATTTTACCAAGTATTTGAACAGATTTACATTCTTATATAGAGTAATAAGAGTTCCCACTGTTGAACATCCTTGTTAACACTATTCCAAATGCTGTTTTCCTTAACTTACAGAAAAACAAATTTCCAAGAATACAAAATATTTGTACACCCTTTGCCTACATTGATTTGCTAACCTTTTACCTCATCTCTTTTATTACATGTATCTCTCCTCCTGTGTAGGTGCATACAATATATACACACATACATTTTTTTCTGAATAATCTGAGATCAAGTTCCATATACGATGTCCCTTTATCTCCAAATATCTGTATTTCCTAAAATTAAGAACGTAATTAAACTAAATTAACACTGATTAAATACTTTTAATCTAAGCTAGTATCCTTAGTACAACTTTGTCAATTGACTGAATAATGTCTTTTATAACCTTTTCCCACCACCACACGGGAGCCAGTTAAGGGTCATGCATTGGCTTTAGTCATCACACCTCTTTAATCTCAATGCATCTGGAAGTTTCCCAGTCTGTCTTTTGTAACACTGACGTTTTGAGTACAGTCATCCTCCCTTTTTTGGTGAACTAAATTCCATACTTTATTCCTGTTCCCTTAGTTTTAAGAAACTGAGCTATAATTTACATACCATAAAATTCACCACTTTAAAATGTACATTTCAGTGGTTTTTAGCATATTTGCAAGGTTATGCAACAATCACCACTATCTAAGTCCAGAACATTTTCATTACCCCAAAAAGAAACCCAGTGGCCAAAAGCAGTCACTACCCCCAATCCCCCAGCAGCTACTAAACTAACTTTCCTTCACTGTGGACTTGCCTATTCTGGATAATCCATGTAAATGGAACCATGTAATATGTGGCCTTCTGTTTCTGGCTTCTTTCACTTAGCGTAATGCTTTCAAGGTTCATCCGTGTTACAACATATATCAGAACTCCATTCATTTTTATGGCTGAGTAATATTCCATTGTATGGATATACAACATTTTGCTTATCTATTCATCAGTTAATAGACATTTGGATTAGTTTCACTTTGGGGCTATTATGAATAATGAGGCTCTCAATATTTGTATACAACATTTCCTTAGTTTTTATCTAATGTCCCTTTCCTATTCCAGGATCCCATCCAGGATATCACATTATATTTAGTAGTAATGTTTCTAGGCTCCCCTTGGATGTGACAGTTTCTCAGACTTTCTTGTTTTTACTGGCCTTAGACAGCTTTGAGGAATTCTAGTCTGGTATTTTGTAAAAAGTCCCTCAATTATGACTTATTTGCCGTTTTTCTGATAATTAAACTGCGGTTATATGTTTTGGGGAGGAAGACCAAAGAGAGTGCCATTTTCATCGTATCATATCAAGCTGTGACTTCCTATCCCTGTCGTCACCCTTGCTCAGCTGGCTACGGTGGCGTCTGTCAGGTGTCTGCACTGTACAGCTACTCGTTTCCCCTCCGCCGCACACTGTGCTACAGAGGGAAGTCACGGTGCACAGCCCACACTTGTGGAGTGCAGAGGTGTGCTCCACTTCCTTGATGGCAGAGTAGACTTAGAGTTCTTCTGCACGGGAGATTGGTCTCTCCTCTCCAATTTATTCCATGATTTCTTTATATCACTCGAGACTCAAGGATATTTATATTTTGATTATAATCCAATACTATTTTCTTATTGCTCAAATTGTTCCAGTGTTGGCCATTGGGTAATCTTTCAGTTGGTTCCTATGTTCCTTTAATCTTCTCCCACAGTTGTAATTTTTTTTTTT
The DNA here is from genome assembly GCF_028021215.1 of Eschrichtius robustus. Classification (NCBI taxonomy): domain Eukaryota; kingdom Metazoa; phylum Chordata; class Mammalia; order Artiodactyla; family Eschrichtiidae; genus Eschrichtius; species Eschrichtius robustus. The sequence continues at coordinate 122,943,407 of NC_090828.1, forward strand.
AGCTCTTTTTAAAACAGAGTGTTTCTCATTTGGGGTTTCTCTAATGTTTCCTCATTATTAGATGCAGATTATGCACTCTTGGACGAAACAGTACATAAGTGATGTTGGACCCTTCAGATTATCACATCTCAATGCAGACAATCTGCCCCTTATTGGTGATATTCATTTTGATCATTCAGTCAAGGTATTGTCCCATTTCTCCAGTGCATACTTATTATTTATTCCCTTGCAATTCAGAAGTATAATCTGTAAAGAGCCACTTTAAAACCATGCAAGTATGACACTCTTCACCCAAATTTCCACCTAGACTTAATATCCATTGATGATTCTTACCTGAACCAGTTACTATAAATATGGTTGTAAAATGAAGTTTCCAACTCCAACGTATCCTCTATATTTATCATTTATCTTTGTGCTGAAATGCCCTCCCTTTTCTCCCATTTCTTTATTTATCTACATATTATCAATGTGGACCCATGGGTTATGATTTCTATCCAATGGTTTATAATTCATTACTGTCCTTATCTGGCACTCAAATTGTCCAGATTTGGCCAGTAAGAGCCCCTTCAACCTAGCTACTTACGAAATGCCCCCATCTTTTTAAAAAACACTTCCTTATTTTCTGGCAACACATGATCTTCCATACATCTTACACCTTCCCTGCCCCAATCCTAAAATCAGCCATTTCTCTGAAGAAAGCATGGCTCCTTTTCATAAGGAATGTTCTAGAAATCAAAATATATGTGCTCACTGCTACCAGGATGTCACTGCTTCTAGATCCCTACAGAATCGAGCTAGGAAATGTATGCTTATATATATACATATGTACATACCCACATACCTATCCGTATTTTAGAAACCTATGCGTCCACACCAATACCTCCAATTCCAATCACTGCCACTGGGTCTTCTTTGCCTTCCTCAATTCCATGTTTGCATCTCACTTCCACAATGAGAATTCTGGCTCCCAACAATACCAAATTACTCATTTGCTCAAACAATAATCCATCTACAAGTTTCAGAACTGCTTACCCATATCACTATAAAAAACAAACCTAGAAAGTACGAGTTTAAGATTTGTTTCCTGTGGTCTCCCGCCACCCACCACACCTGAGGGTATACAGTCAAACATATCTTTTGTCCATAAATTACCCGAATTAGATTTTTCCTCCCACTCCATCCCCCTTTTCAGTGTAGATGTTATTCGTTTGAAATACAGCTAGTTTACCTCAGCTTGCTTTCAGTCTCAGGTTATTTCCCCTCTTTCTATTCTTCTTAAGTTTTGAATGTAGACCATTACATTTTTCCAGAGTCAAATATATACAGAAAGCACACTCTTTTCTAAGTGTCACCCCCCCTCCCATATTCCTTACACTCTATCTTTCCCTCCCCCTCCCAACCAATCTGGGCAACTAATTTCAGTGTTTTCTGGTTTATCCTTACTGAGTTTCTTTTTGTAAACATAAATAGATATATGTTTTCTTAATTGCCCCCCCCCCGTTTTTTTAAACACAAAATGAAGCTATACTCTTTTATACTTTTCTTTACTATACTCCTTTATACTCTTATACTTTACTTTTATACACTTCTATACTTCTCTCTTAAAAACATATCCTAGAAACTGGTTTCTATCAGTTAATAAAGGTTTTTCTCATTTTTTTTTTCTTTTAAACCGCTACATAGTACTCAGTTATGTAGATGAACCACAGTTTATTCCACAAAGCTCCTAAGTTTGGGCATGTAGATAGTTTCCAGTATTTTGTAATTACAAGTAATGCAGCAATGAATAACTTAATGCATCTGTATTTTTGTTCTGTTGAAAATATTAGGGTAAATTCCTAGAAATGGGATTGCTTATAGGTGAAAGGGTAAATGCATATGTAAATTTTGTTAAATACTGCCAAATTCCCCTCCACAGGGGCTTGTACCATCTAGCCTCTTACCAGTACTGTATGAGAGGGCCTGGTGCCTCATGGCCTCACTGAGTATTTATCAAGCTTTTGAATTTTTGCCAATCTGATTGTGAGAAATGGTTATCTCAGTACAGTTTTAATTTGCATTTCTCTTATTATGAATGAAGTTGAACATCTTTTGATAGGTTTACGGGTAATTATCCTTTTCATGGTGAGTTCTCTACTCATATCTCCTGACCATTTTTCTATAGTATTTTGGCCCTTTATCTGCAATACATATTCTCCCAGTTTACAAATATTTCTCTCAGTTTATCATTTGTCTTTTGAATTTACTTTTCTTTTTGTCATGCAAGAGTTGTGTTTTTTTTTTAAACAAATTCTATCAATCATATTTTTAACTGCATCTGGGTTTTGACTCCTTTCTCTATATTCAGGTTATGGAGGAATTCACCCATGTTTTCTTCTAATGCTCCTACAGCTTCGTCTTCAGTCCATTCTTGTCTATGGTATATGAGAGAGATCTAATTTATCTTTTTCCAAAAGGTTATTCTGTTACCTCAAGACCATTTATTAAAAAGGCCATCTATACCCCAGTGACTGAGATGCCATCTTCATCATATACTAGATTTCCACATGTAGTTACGGACTTTCCATTCTGTTTCACTGAGCTGTCTATTTATGCGCCAGTATCACATTATCTAAATAGTGAGGCTTTGTACTGTGCTTTAAAATCTGGTTGGGTTAGTTGCCGCCCTTTCCCTCCCTTCCCCCATAGCTCTTTCTTTTCAACCTGTTCTTAGCTATTCCTGCATGTGCTTTTTAAACAACAATTCACCCACTTAAAGTGTACAATTCAATGGTTTTAGGTATATTTACTGAGTTGTACAACCAAAAACCACAATCAATTTTATAACATTTCCATCACCCCAAAAAGAAATCCATTAACGTCTACTCTCCAAACCCCTGAGTCCTAACTTGCATTTTTATTTCTCCATATGAACTTTAGTACCAACTTGTCTGGCTCCATAATAAAGCCTTTTAGTGTTTTTATTGGGATTGCACTAAATTTATAAATTGATTTAGGTAGAACTGACCTTAATGATATTGAGACTTCCTAAACAGGAACAAGGGGTATCTTTCTATTTGTTCAACTGTGTTTTTCAGGAGCGTTTTGTTTTCTTTATTCAGATTTCAAAGATTTCTTGTTAAAGTTTATTCCCAAGTATTTTAATGGCTTTTTTTCTTCTTATAGTGAAAAGATAATGACATTTACATCTTCAGAATGGCTATTATTTGTGTACATGAGTGCTACTAGTTGTATATTAACTTTATATCCTGCTACCTTGCTGAATTCTTTCGCTTGAATTAGTTTTAACAATGATTCTTTAGATTTTTTTCCAGTATACTGCCACATAATCTGCAAAGTTTTTTTCTTTTTAGCTCCTATGCCTCTGCTTTATAATGATACAATTTTCTACTTAGACTTGTTAATCCAGTCAATTATACTGTATAAATAGAGTTCCAAATAATCATCCTTGCATTCAATCAACATGTGTTATTTTCTTAAAGTGGTAATAGAGTCTGTTCACTTAGCATTTTTTTTTATTTGTAATTATTTTGTCTTTTTTTTCTCCCCTCATTCCCTCACCTCCCCCACCCCTATAATTCTAAGCTTTGTGAGGTCAAGGAACTTCTACATTGTTTACCATTAGATGCCCAGTGCCTCCCCCAGTACTTCATACGTGACAGATACCATAAATTATTTGTTGAATAATTACATAAATTGGTCTTGAATACTAAAAATCTAATTTCATCACTTCAACGCTTAAGAATTCTTCAGTGACTCCTCCAGACAGGAGATAAAATAAATCCAGAATCCTTGTTTTAGCTTTAAACAAATAAACAAAAAAGTAAGTCATCTGGTTACTCCAGGTTATTTTCCTAACTAGTAGTTCACTGCTTCCTCTGCCCTCTCCCTGCAAGGAGGGGACATTTCAATCATGATAAACGACTTGCAGTTATTCACAAGTGTCATATTCGTTCACCTCTTTCCTCATAACCAGCAATAGTAAGTGCAGGAATCACACTCAGGTAGCATTTTTGCTTTCAATTTCTTATTACTGGTCTGTAACTTTTTTTTTATATGCTGTCTCCATCAGGTTTAGGTACATTGTTATAGTTACTTCATAAAAAGACTAGAAATTTTCCTTCAATTACTATGCATTGAAACAATTTGTGCAGCACTGGAACTACATGGTCTCTCAGCATTTAGCTGTATTCCCCTGTGAAACCATCTAGGCCTGGTGCTTTTTTACAGGGCTATTCCTTGGTAACTGTCTCTATTTCTTCTTTGGAAACTGATCTGTTTATATATACTTTCTGTCTTTACTGGGGTCAGTTTTAGTACACTGCATTTTCCTAAGAATTCATCCATTTCATGTCAGTTTTCAAATTTTCAGTATATTTAAAAAGTACTTCCTCTGAATCAATAGTTATTTGCCCTTTCCATCATTTCTTATTTTGCATATGCATGCTCTTCCCTTTCTTTTGTGATTAAGGTAGCTAACAGCTTATCTACTTTGATTTTTTTAAAAATCAGATTAATTTGATCTGTTTTTCTGTTCTCTACCTCACTGTTATCCGCTTTTTATCTTTATGACTGCCTTTCCTTAATTTTCTTCTGGTTTTACTCTGTTGTTCTTTTCCTACGTTTTTGAGTTAGGAATCTATTAATCCAATAATTTTCATTCTTTTGCTTTTTTTAGTAATTTTTTAAATAAATTTATTATTTGTTTATTTATTTTTGGCTACATTGGGTCTTCGTTGCTGCGCGTGGGCTTTCTCTAGTTGCGGTGTACAGGCTTCTCATTGCGGTGGCTTCTCTTGTTGTGGAGCACAGGCTCTAGGTGCGTGGGCTTCAGTAGTTGTGGCTCGTGGGCTCTAGAGCGCAGGCTCAGTAGTTGTGGCACATGGGCATGCTCTGCAGCATGTGGGATCTTCCTGGACCAGAGATTGAACCCTTGTCCCCTGCATTGGCAGGCGGATTCTTAACCACTGCGCCACCTCTTTCGCTTTTTCTTGATGTAGGTATTTAGGGCTATGGATTTTCCTTTGATGTCTTAAATATATCCTATAGGCTCTGATATGTAGTATTTTCATCATCATTATTTTTCAGGAATTCTATAGTTCCTCTTTGTATTTCCCCTAAGTGCTAAACACCTAAGTGCTGTTTAAATTTCCAGCTGGAAGGCCTAGGGTTTTTAATTTTTAATTACTACTTTTATTGCAGAGATCAGAGTATTGGTCTTATTGCCACTATGAAACCCACTGATGTTTTCTTTGTGCCCTAACATACTATCAGTTTTTTGGTTTTTTTTTTTTAATATAAATTTTTTTTTTTTGGCTGCATTGGGTCTTCGTTGCTGCGCGCCGGCTTTCTCTAGTTGCGGTGAGCTGGGGCTACTCTTTGTTATGGTGCATAGGTTTCTCACTGAGGTGGCTTCTCTTGTTGCGGAGCATGGGCTCTAGGTGTGCGGGCTTCAGTAGTTGTGGCACGCGGGCTCAGTAGTTGTGGCTCGTGGGCTCTAGAGCTCAGGCTCAGTAGTTGTGGCGCACGGGCTTAGTTGCTCTGTGGCATGTGGTATCTTCCCGGACCAGGGCTTGAACCCATGTCCGCTGCATTGGCAGGTGGATTCTTAACCACTGCGCCACCAGGGGAGTCCCTACTATCAGTTTTTGTGAATGTTCCATGTGTGCTTGAAAAGAAAGTACAGTTTCTATTATCAAGGCATAGTGTTTGAGATACATCTAAAAGATCAACCTTATTATCTTGTTTAGATATTTTCTTAGTTTTGTTTACCTGTCTTGTATTAAGAGTGTGTTAAAAGTCCTCTGTTATTAGTGTGTTTTGATTTATTTCTTTTTGCATCTCCCATGGTTTCTGTTTTATACAAATGGTTACCGTGTTATCTAGTACATAAACATTAACAACTGTATATCCTCATTGTGAAATATCACTTTTAGACTATAAAGCATCCTTGTGTATCTCATTTAATGCTTTTCTGCTTTAATTCTATTTTGTTTGGCATCAGGATTAAAATTCCTGCTTTCTTAATGTTTTCATTTACCTGGTAAATCTCTGTCCATTGTTTACTTTGTAGCCTTTCTGAATCACAGAATACCTTGTTTACAGCAGAGAGTTGGGTTTTATATGACTATCTTATACTGTAATTACTCTGCATGTGATATGATTTTTATTATGTGTGTTACTCTATTTGGTGTGTGTTCTTTGCTTTTGAATAATTTTTCCATTGTACTTAGGAAGGTTTACATTTTTATTCTAGTAGACATCCTTGCATTAATAACCTTTTATGCTGCCCTTAATTCCCTTATATCTTTAACTATTTTATGAACTGGTCTGATAATTTTAAATGGTATCCTTTGCTTACCACTTATATCTACGTAACAGTCAATGACTTCATTCTACTTTCCTCCTTCTCTCTTTTTCCATCCCAACTTTTTTAGCTGCATTCTCTCTACTTTGCCCTAATATACAGTTTTTACATATTCTTCTTCTACCCATGTCCCCATCTAGTTTTAGTCTTAGCTCTAACATTAAGTAAATGAAATTCTCACCCATAAGCCCTTTGCCAAAGTTTCCCTAGTCATCTCGTGGTTGGGTAAGTTCATCCTCCTATACTATACTGTTCAATAAGGCAGCCACTAGCCAAATGCAGCCATTTAGAAATCCAGTTCCTGTGTTATATGAGCCACATTTCAAGTGCTCATTAAAGCCACATATGGCCAGGGGCTACCATTTTGGACAGCATAGCTATAACCATTCTGAACACTGCAGGAAGTTCTACTGGACAGGGGCAGCTGTAGTGGACTCCTCAGGAAGGGCACATGTATACAGTTATATGGGCAAAAACTCAGAGAAAACATTTTTTATAGCCTTGACTGCCTGGACATCTTGGTGGAATGTAAAATCTTTAGTGTGTATTTTTTGCTTATATTTCTTGAAAACTCTGCTCCACACTGCTCTGATGTTGAGAAATCTGACAACTCTCTCATTCTCTTTCCCTTGTAAATTATTTTCATGTTTTTGCCTGCAGGGTCTGAGTTTTTTGTTTTTGTTTTTTAAATATTTAAGGTCTAGTAGTATTACAGTGATATAATTTGGAGTTCACTACTCGTAGTCAATTTTACCCTGCACCCAGTGAGCCCTTTCAATGTGTAAATTTGGGTTTTCTTTCATTACCAGAAAGTTTTCTTAAATTGCAGTTTTAAGTATTAGTTCTGTTCTAGTGCTTTGATTTTTCTGCTTCAAGGACTCTGATAAAATGAGTATTATTCCTACTTTTCCTGTCTTTCATTTTTACTGTTTTCTCCCCAGTCCCTTTACTCCTTTATCTCATTTTCTTTCTCTTGGCTATTTTGCTGCTTTTCCTCAGTGCCTTTTATTAAATTTAAATATGAACCTATTCTTCTGTGGGTGCCATGTAATTTAGTCTTTGGTTTTGATATGGTTGTCTTTTTCTTCTACTTCTATCCTGAGTTAAATCAACAGTAGTTTCATTTTTTCGTGGGGTTTGGATTCATTTGTGCTTTTGTTTTTAGTATTTTTAATTAAACATGATTTTTCATATCCCCCATGCTTGTTTGAGAATATTTGATTCAGTTTGGACTGGTATGTTACAATTTTCTTCTGCTTTGTGGTCAGTTTTCTGGGAAATGTTTTTATTAGCTGAAATGATCCAATTTGTGCTTTCTGTTTTTTATAGTAGTTTTATATAGATGTGGTCTGCTCTTTACTATTATTGGTCATGTCACAGTTCGAAAGTGCCCTCTTCTGCATAATTTCTTTAATGGATGGCGGGAGATGAGGGAGGTTGATATGTCTTATTTCTCTTTCATTCCTACAGAATCCTTAATTTTCCCCTTGTTTCCTTCTTTCCCATCAATGCTTTATCTCTAAGGGGTATATCATTCCTACTTACCTACCTGGTTCTTCCTAAGGCAGAGTCTCTCTGAGTGTCCACTTCTGGTCCTGCTTACTGTCAAGCCACTTCCCTGTAGCCAGTGCTGTTAACTCTCAAGTCCTACCTGTGTTGAGTATTTTGGCACTTAGTGTTAGGAGCAATCTTTCTGGAGTGACTATGCTGCATTCAAGCCTTCTGTATCCCTCAGCATTTCTTCTTAAGACTCCCTGTCCATTCTCTCTACACCCACAGGTTTACAACAGTGGGAACTCCACTGGAATCTGGCTTATTTCTCTACTTACTTAGTTAATTCAAAGATCACGGTAATCTCTAACTGTAGTAATGCTGACAGCATGGATTTCTGTACTCTACTTAATTTCATGGGGTTTTTTGGGAGTTGGGTGGGTGGAAGGGTATGTGGGACAACTTGGTATCAGGTGGCTGCCAATATTCTCCAGAACTCCAAATTTTATTTTTAATAATTGCAAAGTAGTTACTAAATGATTATGTCATAATTTATTAAACAAAGCCTTATTTTTGGAAATGCTGGTTGTATCTACTTTTTCACTACGAAACTTTTTGAACATCATTCTTGAACACTGATCTTTATGTATTTCTCAGTATTCCTTTAATACATGTTTTTGGCAGTAGAACTGCTAGGTCAGAAGACATGATCATTCTTAAGGCTTTTGACATATGCTGTGAGATGGTCCAATGGTAAACATTCTATGTAAAATATGCATGTCTTATTCTTTGGACTACCTGTAACCAGTTCTAAAACCTTAAATGTGAATATTCAATATGTAAAAGGTTCATTACATTTCAATGCTTTGCTTCTCAAGTATGTCCAAAGCTTTCATATCTACCATAGTTTTTAAAATACTAGAAACAACAATTAGCAGTATACCCAAATGTCAGTTACCTTTTCTGCTTCCCGTGTATCATCAAAGAGTCTCCTTTGCCTTCTAGCGGGAATTGGCTTAGCTGTTTCCCAGGCTTCTACCCACATATTGCTTGGAATCTTCATTCGGGCGCTCAGTTCTCCTTTCAGAACCATGTTGCCCTTTTCATCAATCACTTCCTCTTCAATATAATCCCGGGGTGAGTACCACCTCACAAAATCTTCCAGAAAACAACCTGGATTAGCTGCCTAAACAGACAAAAAATTCAGCAGGATCAAATAAAAATCAACAGTTACTGATAAACCTGTTTTCAAAAATCATACTTTCAAAAAAAGGATAGAGACTAATCTCTATAAAAAAGACTAATCTTGGGCTTCCCTGGTGGCGCACTGGTTGAGAGTCCGCCTGCCAATGCAGGGGACACGGGTTCGAGCTCTGGTCCGGGAAGATGCCACATGCGGCGGAGCAACTGGGCCCGTGAGCCACAACTACTGAGCCTGCGCTCTAGAGCCTGTGAGTCACAGTGACTGAAGCGCAAGTGCCCTAGAGCCCGTGCTCTGCAACAAGAGAGGCCATGGCAGTGAGAGGCCTGTGCACTGCAAAGGAGAGTGGCCCCCGCTCGCCGCAAGTGGAGAGAGCCTGCGCACAGCAACGAAGACCCAATGCAGCCAAAAATAAATAAATAAATAAATTTATTAAAAAAAAAAAAAAAGACTAATCTTTACAAAATCTAGCATGTGACTTGAGTTACAGTGTCACCTTTAAATCAGGTCAAATGTTAAAGCACCAAAAGTACTTTATTTTTGCTGTCCCCATTTTATAGAAAAAGAAAACATTTTCACTTGATGAATTTGGAAATAAAAATTTGACGTAAAGTGAAAATAAATCTCAGACTGTAAGTTATATAAGTTAATTTAAAATTATAGCATAACTACTACTCAATACTTAGAAAAGTATCAATAAGCTCAAGTCAAGTAAATTAAATAATACACAACATGATCAGAATAATAACCCAATGATGGAAAAGTTCTGCTCTTTTTTTCCTCGATAAGTCAATACTGATACTGCAATAAATATCAGCTAACCTCAAAAATGTTCTATTCAGCCATCAAATTCTCATGCTTTATATAACAAGTTACCATTACATAAACTGCTTTTGTGCCATTAAGGAATTGGAATTAAAATCTGCTTTTGTGCCATTAAGGAATTGGAATTAAAATCATTGTTTTTCAGGCTTCTGAAACCAAACTAATTAAAGTTTTATTTAGTGGATAATTCTATAGAATTAACAACGATGCATGTCAAAATCCTTTACGTACTTCTACATTCAAGCCTGAAAAAAAAGGGAGAGGCTTTACAGTGTTAGTGGTAAGGCATGGAGGTCTTTTTGCAAGTGCCCAGTAATATATTAGTAGAGTATTAAGGATGGGCATATATATATCATCCCCTTAGTATTCAAAGGATATGTGTACACACATTAAACACATACCTTTTTGGTTATAATTCTCTACCACAACATATTCATCCTGCTATGAGTATTATATTTACTTGCCTGAAACAGTAAGTGATGTAAGCATTACTAAAAAGTGTTAAGCATATGGTCATTTTCTTTCTTTTTAAATTAACCTCACACCAAAATGAAAACCAACATGATGAGAATGGTTAGTCTTAAATTTGAAGAGCAAAACTGCCAACTTCTCCTTATTGAGCTTATTGGCTGCCAGTATAATCATCCCCACCAATTTAGGAAATCCCCAAAGGGGTGAGAAATCAGAGGAGGGCTCTTAACTGACAGCCAACAGCATAAACCTCTAAGGGCTATGGCATCACAGCAACAAGAAACTGCTGTGAACTGCAGTGGGTCAAGATCACTGCACGATTCAGGATTCATGAACTAAGGCTGGATATGAACCAGGCAACACCACACCCACATGAAAACATCTCAGGGAACTAGAGAGACAGGCCTTGAGTGAAGAGAACGAACCTGAAAAAGAAAACAACACTGAACTCTTGTACTACAGAATGTGTTAAAGAAAGACATTTCACACCAGAATTCTTCCTTCTGGTTGTCCTTACTATACCAGACAGAACATAGCGCTACTAGGAGAGGCTCAAGACTCACTTCAGCTATGGCTTATCTTCTTTCTACTCTTACAGGTATATACTCCAAGGGCATGCTCGAGAACAGGCCCTGTCCTTCTGGAATTGTGCAGTGTAGGTGCCTCAAGTACCTATCAGCATTTATGCAAAGCTCTGGGGACTCTCCCATGGCCTCTAATACCAAGTCATCCCTATACAGAAAGGGAAAGGCAACCGTACCACCGTACCTATTTTAGAGTGACTACGTATTTCCTTAAGTATATTATCTGATTCCGACATAGTGGCAGGTGTGTAAGTTGCTTATTTGACATATAATCTATTTTCTGGTTAAAACAATGTTATTGAAGAGATTTTTACATTACCCAGGTTAGTCCAAAAGAGTCTAACGAACCACAGTTTTGCTGAAGCACCGTGTTAAAGGAATTATATAGCACCTTACCATGAGGGGCAAAGGTTTCTATGGGAAAAAGCTTTTACAGCTCCAATTTGGAATTTCCTCCTGTACATGCTTCTACAAGGACACTGTAGCAGAACAGGGACAGATGAATATGAAGGCAGCTAAAGGTCAGGTAACAAAATAGCTGCTATGGAGGCTAGTACTTCCCACTGTGCACACACACCCTAAGCCAATTCCCTTCTCTAACTTTCTGATTTAACACATACCCTGAGAGCCAACTGGCTTCTCTTTATCCACTGTACCAACTATCTGTTTTAAAACACATCTCTTTTTCTTGCCTCACAGCAGAATAGAACTCAAAGATTTTCTGTATCTTTCTAATCTCTACTGAAAACATGCAGCTCTTGAGAGGTTTACTGAAGATTTCTTCTTTTAGGAAAGATGGGGGAAACAAGCAGGGAATAAAAAGACTCCCTTTTATTGTCACTCTCTGCTAGCAGGGAAGATGAAAGTAGCATAGGTTTTCACAGGGTGTTTATGTTGAAATATCAAACTCAGGCTGGCCTACCTAGCACAAAAGCAGGACTGAGTAGGAGCTGTGGAATGAAGAAATGGAGGCCATCACAGGTAGCAGTAGGTTAAGGAAGAAAGTCTGGGCATGGGAGACAGTTCACAGTATCAATAATAGGAAAAGGAAGCCCTGTGGCCCACTGAGCTACCCTTTTTTTTTTTTTTTTTAATGTACATGGATTTGCCTCTGCTTTCAAAAATACATAATCCAAAAAGACTTTCTTCATCCCTTGGTTTTTAAATTAATAAGCTAAGTGTCACCATTCTCTGAATCCTTTGTGTTCTAGATACAGGCCTGTATCTAAGCCTAAAATATTCTTCTCCAGGTAGCAAATGCCTATTCATCCTAAACTGTGACTCTTAGAAAAATTTTCCATGACCTCCACTCAGTACAGTCAGTCACCTTTTTGACCTTGCTCTCCTAAGAGAACTCATCACATAGTAATTATTTACATATCTCCTCCCACAACCTCAACAGACTGTAACTGAGGATAAACATTGTACTTCTTAATTACCTAATCACAGTGCTTGTCACAAAGTAGGCAATCAAAGGTTTGCTGAATGAATCAGCCTATGTTAAATCCTAAGGATTTCTAAAAACCTTGCATTAAATTGACTGAACACACCTAAAGGAAGAAAACATCCCAATCCACATATAGCAATGATTCAGTTCTCAACTTCCAACCATTATTCAAAGATTATTCTTTTCAGACTTCCCTGGTGGTGCAGTGGTTAAGAATCCGCCTGCCAACGCGGGGGACACGGGTTTGAGCCCTGGTCTGGGAAGATCCCACATGCCGCAGAGCAACTAAGCCCGTGCACCACAACTACTGAGCCTGCACTCTAGAGCCCGTGCACCACAACTACTGAAGCCCACGCACCTAGAACCCGTGCTCCGCAACAAGAGAAGCCACCGCAATGAGAAGCCCATGCACCGCATCAAAGAGTAGCCCCCGCTCGCCGCAACCAGAGAAAGCCCACGCGTAGCAACGAAGACCCAACGCAGCCAAAAATAAATAAAATAAAAGAAATCTATTTAAAAAAAATAGAATCATTAAAAAAAAAAAGATTGTTCTTTTCTTTTTTAAACTCAAGAAGCAAGTTTGGCTATGACCTTTAGGAGATGGAGGTAGGGTGTTGTAACTACGAATAAAATCTAAACATTTAATAAAAAAAAAGAGACATGCAGGCCTTCACACCACTTTACAGAGTGACTTTCACAGCTTCATCCCAGAATAGCTCAAAATAGACTCTGATAACGTGACCCACCTTAAAAGACTCCATATCTGAGAGCAGACAGGCGCTCTGCATGCGTGCTCGGAGGTGAGCCCCTTCTGCCGATGTACCCAATTTAGCTAGAACCTCCGACTGCTCTTCTAGCAGATCTTCTGTCATAGGTGCTGGTTCCTGCGAAGCACAAAAGGACAAAGCTCGTGAATAGCTTTTTTTAGAGAAAGCAGAACTATAAAAATAGACCAAAGACAACAATTATTTCAGCTATAGCAGTCACAAGATATGTATTTAAAAGAATTCAGAGAAATTTGCCAGTTTTTTGGAACCTATGTGAAAAAGTAACAAGAAGAATAAATATGACTGTCAGCGCACCGCCCCCCACCACCTGCCCGCCAGCCAACAGATAAGATTATCATGTTTCCTTGACCATAGCTAAGAGAGGAACTGGACGCACTGAACATTTTCCTGCCTATTAATGATAAAGAAATGAAGTCCTAAGATATTTTTATGAATGCCACTACTAGTTGCAACAAGGTTTTTATTATACCTAGTAAGAGAAGAAAATTGAAAAGAATTGAACCCCAAATAACTACATTTTATGTTGGAGGAGTAGCTTTGAGTTTATGTTCCAAACACATTCAAACTACCAATTCCCATAAGAAGTTGTTTTTTACTTTGGGGAATCAGAGACATTATATATTTTAATGGTAACCTCAAATAAAACAGCAGCTAAGGCAAATCTAAAGGAAAATACAACTGTAGAATCATTAAGAGAGAGACAGAAAACATTTCAAAACTGTTCAGAGGGGCTTAGGAAAGTTCTCTGAGAATTGATTCCATTAGATTTTATATTTGAAATATGAAGAACTCAACAACCAGAGACTAACCAAACAAATCTTGCCTGCTTTGTTGTTAAAGCCAGAAAAACATGAACTCCTTTATTCCTAAATAGGATAAGACCTAGCAGAAGTAAGTGTCTTGTCAATAAATAGATTCCTTCTAGATTTCAGGAGCTTACTATAAAGCAAGTTTTCTTAGCCTCAGTACTACTGACAGTTTAGACTGGATAATTCTGTCGTGGTGCCTGTTCTATGCATTGCAGGATGTTTAGCAGCATATCTCTGGCCTCTGCGTGCTGTAGTGGTACCACTACTGCCTGTAGTACCACTCCACCTCATGGCAATCAAAAATGTTTCCAGACCTTGCCAAATACCCCTGGGAGGCAAAACACACTCCCCAGTTGAGAACCACTTCCACAGAGATAAATTTTTGCAGATATCTGTCAGAAATAAAGTAGAAGCATGGCAAAGGTATGGCATTCAAAACACAGCAACAAACAAAAGAAAGTAACTTTTTTCTTATATCATTCTCATTTTTGAAACAAACTTACAAGGGCACTTACAAACAGTGCTGGAGAGAATATAAATCTTCCCAGACAACAATCTGAAATCAATACATGGCAAGCATTTATGACGATGCCCTCTGACCCAAGAATTCCACTTCTAGAAATATCACTGTAGTATTATTTATAACAGTGTGAAAATTGGAAAGAATCTGAATGTACAATAACAGAGAAATGGTTTGATATAGGAAAAAATGGGAAGGAACTACTTTAACAGTGATTATCTCTGGATTATGGAATTACGAGCTTTTGTTTTGCTTTCTCTACAATGAAAATGCATCACTTTCAAAGTCTCACACTGATACTTGGGGTTGAATAATAATTGTTAAGACAGTATGACAGACTGGTTAAGAGTTTGGGCTCTAGAAACAACATGCCTGTGTTTGAATCCCAGCTGTATAACCTTGGGCAATTACTCCAGCTTTATGTGACTCACTGTTGTGAAGAATAGATCCTGGCATAAGCTCAAAAAACACTTGAAATTAGAGACAAAATACTTAGGTTGTATTTTAAGTTTTCTACTCTACTTTCCCTATGATATCAAAATTCCTCAGATTCAAAAATAACATGAATCTCCAATGAAGCAGTATACTCAGAAGCAGAGGCCCTCATTATTTCCATTAAAAAGGAACTCCTGTTCATTGTCCTTTAGCCTCCTGAGGGAAGGGAGGAGATACTGAAAGGATACTGACCACCCCTCCCACCTGGGAACTCTGGCCAACTGTAAGTGAACAACATGATCAAGAGGAATACAAAGAGCATGAGGGCCACACATTCTTACATGTACCATTTCTGAACATGCCCAAAGCTTTCTCATACACATGATCTCATCACTGATCACCGAGAAGTGATCAGGGCATTTTACATGTGGTGAAACTGAATGCAGAGATAGCATCTTGCCCAACATCATCGAAGTGGCAAACTCTCAAGTGGCAAAATGAAGGGAGAATCTAGGACATCCATCTAACGCTGGCTTTGAGAACTATTAGTTTGGATCTAATCCACTAACCTAAGAACTCCTGCTTTAACAGATTCTCTACAAATTTCTCTTCTAGCCCTGGCTCTAAAATGCTGAGTAAAATTCTTAACCCTTTCCTAGCCATAAATTTTAGGTTGGCCTAAGTCTACATGAAAGGAATAAGGGAGTGTATTTAAGTTCTTAGAAGTGGGACCTATATAAAGTCTTATTATTTACTTTTTTTTTTTTTTTTTTGGTGAAGTGGCAATGGATTAACAGCACATTTTAAGCTAATTTCTAAAGTTTGAAATTTTAATGGTTTCAACTGGGATCATTTTGAATTCCAAACATTTTCTATAAGTACATATACAATGGTTATAATTCAAATAAGATTAACTTTAAAGTAAGAAAGTAAAACAGATTAAAAATTTGCCCCGATTTACCTAAAGGTGAGACAAAAGTTAATTTCTGAATCCATAAGATGCATGTTGAGAGAAAAATACGTTTAAATGATTCCAGATTTGGATTACAAATTTGAATGTGGAAACTAAAGCATCTAAAATAAATGAGGAAGACATAGCATTTTGAAGAAAAATAAAGCTTGAGCTTCCAGAACAACTTCCTCTGACGCTTCATTAACCCAATCAAACCAACATATATGCAACAAGTTCATTAAAAATAGGGAGTACTGTTAATTAAAAGTTGGAAAAAGCACATAAAAAATTAAACTTCACTGAACACTTACATGCCAAATATCTTTAAATATGATACGTAATTTAACCCTGAACAACCCAGAGTAATACAAACTATTATTGGCTTTTAAAGTATTTAATATTTGTTTATTAAATAAATAAATAAATAGGGTTTTCAAACTGAAGATACATTAGAACAAGACAGAAATACTTTCATTTTTTTCTTGTCAATCACTGATCATATGACAAATTTTTAAAGTTTTTTTTGAAGTATAATCAACATACAATAATTTAAAGGGTACATTTGTTAAGTACATACCCATGAAGCAGTCACTACAATCAAGATTAAAAGCTTCCTTATGCCCATTTTTGGAAAGTCTATCAAAAAGTGGATAAATGAACTGTGCTATATCCATGCTGAGGAACACTACTAAGCAATAAAAATGAATGAACTACTGATACACACAACAACATATATGAATCTCAAAATAATTATGCTAGAAGAATTCACACACACACACACACACACACAAGAACCATACTGTAATTACATAAAATTTATATAAAATTCTAGAAAATGCAAACTTTTTTTTAAGAGAGAAAAACAAGGCTCAGAAAGGAAACATAGCCTCTACTAGCAATACTAGTTAAAAATAAGGGTGGTGCCAGGCTACAAATCTAGCTCTGCTAGATTCCTACATCCCAGTCTATGCCACAAGACCTCAATACCAACTGCATGCACTCCAACAAAATTTGAAAAAATATACACTTGGTTTCTAGCATTAGAATAGTCTGTCCTAGTACTAACAGTTAGTGATGAAGTATCTAAAATATAATTACTTTTAAAATAATATAAAGAAGCAAAAAGGTAAGGCCTGTCAAACAAACAAACAAAACTAATGTCATAAATGACAGCCACCTGGCAAAGAAACAATATAAGCATGGAAAAAAAAAGTTAACAGAATCCATGTTTAAAATTATCAAGCAATCATCCCAACATCCCACTGCACAATTATTACAACTGATCAACCCATCTCAAAATATGAAAACTGGTTAAAAAACCTTTTAAGTCAATCCTTGCAGCCTGAGAAGCGATACTAGCCTCTTAGGTCTTATATAAGAAAAAGTCCTCAAAAGAATAATAGCCTAGAGTCTGTCATACAGAGTGAAGTAAGCCAGAAATACCGTATATTAACGCATATATGTGGAATCTAGAAAAACAGTACAGATGAACCTATTCGTAGGGCAGGAATAGAGACGTAGATGTAGAAAACAGACATGTGGACATGGCGGGGGGGCGGGGGGAACGGGAGGGTGGGACAAAATTGGGAGATTAAGTTTGACATAAATACACCACCATGCGTAAAATAGATAGCTAGTGGGAACCTGGTGTATAGCACAGGGAGCTCAGCTTGGTGCTCTGTGATGGCCTAGATGGGTGGGATGGGTGGGGGGGTGGAAGGGAGGTCCAAGAGGTAGGGGATATAGGTATACATACAGCTGATTCACTTCATTGTACAGCAGAAAGTAACACAACATTGTAAAGCAATTTTACTCCAATTTAAAAAAAAAAAAAAAAAAAGAATAGCCAAAATTTGAGTACTTATTTTGGACTAGACATGGTATCATTCACTTATCATATTTAAAACTCACTATTTCATTTAAAACTCACAATTATCTTATGATTACCTCAATATGCAGGACAAACATTTGATAAAATACAATACCTGATCATGATAAAAACTCTCAGAAACTAGGGATAGGAGAAAATTTCCTTCATATGGTAAATGATAACCTACACCAGATACACTCAAAGATTATCACATGCTTTCCTTCTGAGACTGGGAACAAGAGGAGGATGTCCACTGTTCAACACTGTACCTGAGATCCTAGCCAGTACAATAAGAAATGAAAAAGAATTAAAGAGTGTACAGGCCAGAAAATCATAATTCAAATTGTCTATTAACAGATAACATGACTGTGTGTATAGAAAACTCCAAATATACTAGAAACAATAAGTGAATGTAATAAGATTGTTAGATTCAAGGTCAGTATACAATAATAAACTATTTCTACATATCAGGGAAAATGTTTTTAAATGAAATTTTAAAATACCATTTACAATATTTGAAAAATTACAAACAGTATACTTTGACATAAATCTAATAAAAGATATGCAAAACCTCTACATTAAAAACTAAAAAACACTGATGAGGGAAAGTAAAAGGAACATTCAATAAAATGCAAGACATTTCATGGTCACGAGACTCAATATTGTTAAGATATCAATTCTCTCCAATGCAATGCAATGCAATGCTAATTCTAAATCTAATTTGATACAATATGAATTAAAATCCCAGCAGGATTATTTTATGTGTGGAAACTGACAAACAGTTTCTCAAATTTACATAAAAAGGAAAAGAAGAGTCAAGATAATCTTGAAGAACAAAGTTAGAAGATTTAAACTACAAGATAGAAAGATTTTTATAAAACTATAGTAATAAGGACAGTACATTACTGGCACAAGGATAAACAAAGAGACTAACAGAATAAATAGTCCAGAAAGAGACCAACACACATACAATCACTTGATTTACAACAAAGATGTCACTGCCACTCCGTGGGAAAAGGCAGGTGTTCTGAATAATGGTGTTGGAACACAACTGTACACCCTTACAGAAAAAAGAGAATCTTAATCTCTTCCACACACCAAACACAGTCAATCTGAGGTGGATCACAAACATAAATGTGATAGGTAAAACCATAAAGCTTCCAGAAGGAAACACAAGAGAATATCTCCAGGACCCTGGGGTAGTTAATTTCTTAACAGGAGACAAAAGCAGTATCCACATAAGAAAAATATTGGTAGATCGGACCTTATTAAAACTTAAAATGCCTATTCAACAAAAGGCATCATTAAGAAAGTGAACAGGCAAGCCACCAACTAGTAGAAACTATTTGTTATAGGTAGACAGATAGACAGACAGATACAGATATATACACCTCAGAACTCATATCCAGAATATATGAAGAATTCCTACAAAGCAACAGGGAAAAAGATGACTAACTTTGAAAAAATAGGTAAAGGTCTTGAACAGGCACTTGACCAAGAAAATATCCAAATGGGCAATAAATATATGAAAATGTGTTGTCATTATTCACCAGGGAAATGTAAAAACATGAGATACTACTACATACCCCTCAGAAAGGCAAAAATTAAAATGACTGAAATTATCAAGTGTGCAGAGAAGAGTTAACATAGCAGGCCTTAGACTATTATCCTCAGAAAGGCCTGTTTGCAAAGTTGGCCCTCGGCTGGCTTCTGGGAAGCTGGATTCCGGCAGAGTCCCACCATACTCAGAACTGATAAAAATGGTTCACTATGCGTAAACTCTTTGTGCAAACAATATGGTTTATGCTGAATACCTGCTTTCCTTCTGGGAGTCTGGAATTTTGGCACATGTTGGGCAGAGGGTGCTTTGTGACCAGGCCCCAGTAAAAAGAACCCTGAGCACTGAGCCTCTGACAAGTTTCCCTAGTAGATAGATAACATTTCACATGTGGTCACGATCAGTTGTGGAGTTAAGTGCATCTTGTGTGACTGTACTGCGAGGAGACTCTTGGAAGCTTGTGCTTGATATCCTCTGAACTTTGTCCCATGTGCCATTTCCTTTCACTGATTTTGCTTTGTGTCCCTTTGCTCTATTAAGTTACAGCTGTGAGCATGACTATATACTGAGTCCTGTGAGTCCTCCAAGCAAATCATCAAACCTGGGAGTAGTGTTGGGACCCCTGACACACCAAATGTTAAGAGATTATGTGGAATAAACCACAATTATTATGCATTGTTGGAGGGAATGTAAATTAGTTCAACCACTTTGGAAGACTGTTTAGCAATATCTACTAAAGCTCAAACATATTGCTACCACATGGCCCAACAATTCTGCTCTTGAGAATATATCCAAAAGAAAATGAGTATGTTCACCAAAAGACACATAAGAATTTTCATTTGTTTATAATAGCTCAAACTGTAAACAACTCAAATTGCATCAACAGGTGAATGGATAAGCAATATAAGAATCGAGTGGCATATTCATATAACAGAATACTATAAAGTAATAAAATGTGCACAAATACTGATTCATATAGTGACATAGATGAATCTCACAGATGGCTGTTAAATAAAAAAGCACAACACAAGAGTACATAATTCCATTCATACACAAAAGAGCAAGCAAAGTATGATTACATTTATGATATTCAAAAATTGACAAAACTAACCTATGCTGATATAAGTTAGAAAAAAGAGTCACCTGGAGGGGAGTACTCAATACATCTGCCTATTTAAATTTTAAAAAATTAAATTAAAAATTCAGTTCCTTAGTTGCACTAGCCACATTTCAAGCACTCAATAGCTACATATAGATAATGGCTATAGTACTAGAGAACACAGATAGAAAATATATGTGTCCATCTTCACAGAAAGTTCTACTGATTATTGCTGTTCTAGGATGATGAGAATTTTCTATATCTTGATATGGGTG
This sequence comes from Eschrichtius robustus, assembly GCF_028021215.1. Taxonomy (NCBI): domain Eukaryota; kingdom Metazoa; phylum Chordata; class Mammalia; order Artiodactyla; family Eschrichtiidae; genus Eschrichtius; species Eschrichtius robustus. The sequence continues at coordinate 122,964,099 of NC_090828.1, forward strand.
ATAGTTACATGAGTTTTTATTTTTATTTTTTTTATTTTTTATTTTTCTGAGTTAATTTTTTTATTGGGATATAACTGACATATAACATTCTATTAGTTTTACGTAGGTTTTTAAATATGAAAAAACTCACCAAGCTGTACACTTAAGATTTGTGCACTTTATTTAGTTATAATTTATTAACTCAATAGATAAGTAAACAAATGTTTTTAAAATAACTAGGAGAAAACATACACAATGTATATAACAGAGGATTTATATCTAATATATGAAGGACTCATATATATCAATAAGAACAGGACAGCAACCTAAAAGAAAAATGGAATGCAATTCACAGGAAAGGATGGCATAAACATATTAGAAGATACTTAGGTTCATCAAAAATCAGGGAACTACAATCTAGAACACTGAGATACCACTTTTGCCCGTCATATTGGCAAAAATTTTTTTGACTGGTAATGTCAACTAAAAAAAAAAATTAAATAAAATATGAATACAAGTAATGTGAGTGCAAGAACCTTACTATATAGTTTGCTACTAAAATCCTAAGGTCTAGGACAGTGGTTGGCATATATTAGACACTCAATACATATTTATGGAGGAAGAAAGTATGAAAGGAAAGTTGGGGAGAGAATGTAATTCCCTTACTCCTATATTCATCAATGACAGGGTATAAAATAGGTGCAGCCCTTCTGAAGAGGAATTTTATAGCTTATATATCTGTTTTTCTAGAAATTCCATTTCTCATTTCTTCCTTAGAGAAACACTTATATGTGAACAGATAATATATGAAAAACTACAAGAATCTGCTACATTACTGTAGCACTGTAATAGCAATAAGCTGCAAATAACATATATTGTGCATTAAGAAGGGAATGGTTCAATAAGCTTATCGCTCTTCCATGCCGTGGAATATTACACAGCAATTTAAGAGATGAAGTAGATCTACATGTAATGACATGAAGAGATCTTCAAGACACATTAGGTTAAAAAACTACACACCAATGCACACATTTTTAAAAATCCACAAAACTATGTGTCATATGCATACACATACATACATCAAAGCATAGAAACAGGTGTAAGAAATTATAACCCAAACCAGTAATAGTGGTTACTTCTACAGATGAGAACTGGAATTAGTGGGTGGTGGCTTTTACTTTTTCTAGATTGAGTTTTTCACAATAAAATGTATTCACTTATTACCTATGCAAAAAAGCCCAACAAAAACTATTGCTCTTCCTTAGGTTTTGAGTTGTTGCTATTCTACTTCCTAATGGTATAAATTGGATTCAAACTGCATATTAGAACAGATAAAAACTAATTATATAATTCAAGAATTTTTACTTTTGTTCTTCCAATGTTTTTGGATTTTGTTTTTTTAAACACCTGAGTACCCACCACTAAGTTTAACATGAACTAATAGATCACCTTATACATGATGAGCTACTATCTACTGAAACTTCAAAACATTTCTCAGTTGTACAAATAGTAGACCTAAAAGCCCCAATAGTCAAATTTATAGATCTTTGAACATAGAACTGTTTAAAGAATTGCCTCTACCCAAAGCAATCATCTCTTACTAGGATAAAGTTATATAAACAACAAAAAATAAAACTTAAAGAACCAGTCCATGTCCTACCTGGGTCACTGGAATATAGAGAGGTTCTCCATTATGTAGCAGTGTAAGTTTCCCATGCTGATGGAGTCGTCCTTCTGGCTTTAAACTTGCCATCTCCTTAGGTCCTCCTTTCTTGCCACTCTCTTGTCCATTTCCCTTAAGTTCTTCAGTATCACTTAGGCATTCAAAAAATTCTTCCTCGCTGTCACTCCAAGAATCCCATGATTTTCCCACCTCTCCCTTTTCCTTATCCATATCTTTTAGATTGTCTGGCCCCAGCTGGTCTCCAGATTTTCCAGCATCCCCTGAATACGTATTAGTTACATTATCTGAAGGACTTGTCTTTCTCCCCTCATCACGTGCCTTCTTTCTTTCAATACAACAATTTAACATCTGAAAAAACATTCATATTTGAATTGTTAGGCAGTTAGTCAGACATGAGCAGGTCCCCGCCCCATTCTGGACAGGGTCATCCTTCTCTCCCCCACCTGGACACCGGTGATCAGAACACGCCCAGAGATCCTCCCTTTTGTGGTCAAGGACCGCTAAGTTTCCAGCCTTATTACCACCAAGCTAGATAAAACCCACCAGCATAGGTTGGCGCAGGAGCACCAAGACCTAAAAGGTGATTCAAAGTAACCCAGGGCTCATTTTGCCGTATTTGTAATAAATGAGCACTATGGTTTTCCCCCCACGCCCATGGGTTTCACTTGGGTGCTTATGCGTTAAGTGCCTGCGCACGAGGAGAAAAGTTACGTAACCTAAAGCTGTCAATCAACTTGTCAGTCAAATGACACATGAAGGGACTTTCCGCCTGAAAAGCCAACCCTATCCCCACTGCAGGATGGCTTCTGTTTCCAGAAAGCGCGCTCTCATCCTTTCTCAGGAGTGTACTTCCGCTTTGCTTAATAAAACTTCCGCTGCTTAAAACTGCTCTATGTCTCTCGACTGAAGTTTTTCCTTGGGGAGGACAAGGACTGAGGAAATTGCCGTTCCGCCGGTGACAGTTACAGTAAAATAAAAATCTATCCACTACTTGAATATTTTATTTTCATTCTCCACCCTTTCCCTGGACCTTGTTGTGAATGACAATGACTTAAGTAACCTACAGCACGACAATGAGAATAGCCTATAATCCATTATCACATTTAATATCAGAATAAGCTCCGATTGAACCAAGACCACATTTATATACTGTCACTGGGAAATCTTTACCTGTAGTTTCTGATGCAGTAAACAACATCTTAGATCTGGGGGTCCACTTGCTAATCTATCAAATAAAGTAGTGGGAAAAACAGCTTAGTAAAACTGCTTCAGATATTCATATTTTTATACTACCATATATTTTAGCCACATTGATAAGAAATCAGAACTAGGTTTCTATAGATAAGGCAACTGAGATGGACCAAATAAAATTAAAAGATCAAAATTTATTTTATCCCCCTAGTCCATAATTCACCAACAGTAACAGCAAACTAGTGATAGCTCTCAAGCTAACAGAAACTTGAAAAAAATTTTAAAGCCTAGAAATTCACCCTAGGAAGTAGCTAGCATGTAGTATTTCATGCCTTACAAAAGAGATTATACTATATATTCATTTCTCAATCATTATGGTGGATTCTCAATATAAAATCCATTGATCTCCACCTCTCTTTTGCTAAAGGGAGCCTGGACTGCCCCTAGGCTAAATCACTAGGTTCCCAGTAATCGGCCACGAGAGAATCCAGCTAAGCAGAGGCTGGCAAATGACCGAAGAGTAAACATTTTTGGATCAAATACCACTTTATATTACTTATATCATGACTCTCCTCCCTTAGTTTGAGTAGCACAGGTAAATGGGCAGTAACCTATGCAGTACCAACATATATGCTAACTAAACTCTTTAAATGAAATGTCAATATAAATTATACCAAAAAATTATAGGTAATGTCTAATACCTGAACTTATGAACTTTAAAGATGTTTTTTTCCAACTATAAAAATGTATGTTCATGACAGAAGATTTAGAACACAAATGTATACACAAATGTATAAAGAGCAAAATAAAAACATAATTCACACCTGGGAAGACTACTGTTAACATCTGGTTGTATTTCTTTCCAATTATTTTTCTATACATATTTCTATATATATTCTATATATTTTTCAATATTCTCTATCAGCATAATTGAAAGCATAGTTGAAAGCACACTGTATACATAACACTATATTCTACTTTACTACAAATATTGTGATCACTTTCTATATTATTAGAGATTCTTGGAAAAAAAACTTTCCATTATAGAGACATATCATGATTTATTTAACCATTCCTTAATGTTTGATATTTAGGTTGTTTAACTTTTTTTTTCCTATTATAAATTTGCTGCAGTGAATACCTCTGAAAAGAAATCGTGTCCTATGTTTCTTACCACTTTCTTAGGGCAGATTTCCTAGAAGAGGAGAATTAATGGGTCAAAAGTCAAATTTTGCGAACAAACAAAAATCCTATCTCTAAAGCTGGAAACTGAAATTATTACCCTGGAATCAGAAAGTTGTTCTCCCATCTGAAACGCATTTCAAGAACAAACTCCTGCCAGAGATGTGCCACTCCTTTCAGTCCTCCATGGTAGAAATTGATCATACAAAGACACAAAGCCAATTTGTATGTTAAACTATCAGATGGTGCAGATTTGAACTGATTGTAGAGATTCTAAATTTAACAAAACAGAAACAAAGCAAAACTTGTTAACAACATATTTACATGTATAATCAAAAACTGTGTAGGTAGAGATTTTAATACTGAAATTAATCTATCCTACCAAACCGGCTTTTATCAAATGTCTAATACATTATTGCCTAAATTGTTCTTAGGCAGCTCCATGTTTTCAAGATGTCTATAAGTATCAAAAAGTGAAGCTATAGTTTAGTGAGCCTAAAGTTATAGCTTTCAATTTCTTCTGTGGAATCTTTAAGATATATTCCAAATTTCATGTATTGTTATAAAAATCTTTTAATTACAAATGAGTACACACTTGTCAAAATTAAAAACATAAAATCAGAACTGTATAAACTGAAAATGTAAGGCCTGCTTTTCCTCCTCAGTTCACGAAATCACTTCCCCAAAATAACTGTTAACAATTTGATATATCTGCACACCTGTCATTTAAACTCTCATTTCTCAATTTATCAAAGACTTGAAAGAGGAAAACATGAAAATTTTACTTCATTTTACATGTTACTTCACTAAAGAATTTTCCACTCTCTGTCCAGTTTTGAAACACAAAGTAGAATCTGCTGCAAAACGTAAATTTGATGATTTATGAAAAGTGTAAAATGAAGGCAATCCTATAACCATGCACAATATATTTGTTATTTTTTTCACTGTTTCCAGAAAAGTTCTACCCAAAATATGTATCTATGCCAATATTCTATAGTAGGGCATTGTCTGAATGAAGGCCATGATATCATCTTCACTCAAGTTTTACTAAGGTGATTTTTAAAATAAAAAGATCCTTATTTCAAAACAGAAAAAGCTTTATAGTGAGTGCTAGAAAATTTTCACGTTTTCCTCATCCAAGTCTTTGATAAATTGAGAAAAGAAAGCTTAAATGACAGGTGTAGAGCTATAAAACTGTTTACAGTAGTCATTGTTGTGAACTAGATTTCATAACTGTTGCTAGAAATATAGCAAAACCCCTAGAAATTCAATGCATTTAAAATATTTTAGGGCTCCCCTGGTGGTGCAGTGGTTAAGAATCCGCCTGCCAATACAGGGGACACAGGTTCAAGCCCTGGTCCGGGAAGATCCCATGTGCTGCAGAGCAACTAAGCCCGTGAGCCACAGCTACTGAGCCCACGTGCCACAACTACTGAAGCCCACACACCTAGAGCCCGTGGCTCTGCAACAAGACAAGCCATCCCAATGAGAAGCCCGCGCACTGCAACGAAAAGCAGTCCCCGCTCGCCACAACTAGAGAAAGGCCACACACAGCAACGAAGACCCAATGCAGCCAAAAATAAATAAATAAATAAATTTTTAAAAATTTTTAATAAATAAAAAAATAAAAAATAAAATATTTTAATATTAATTAAATATGTAAGTAATTAACTTACATATTCTTACATATTACATATTTACATATATTCTTACATATTACATATTTACATATTACATATTCTTACATATTACATAATTCTTACATATTCTTACATATATATACATTAATATGTAAGTTAATTAATTAACTTACATATTCTTCACTCTCTAATGGAGGATTACTGTTGTCTGTTGAAGAAGTCCCATCTAACGGTTTCTCAGAAGCAGCATCAGGGAATAAGAACTTAGGAGGGAGGAAGAAAGAAAATAATAATCACATCTTCAACGAAATTTCTCATTTTGACTTTTGTAACTCATATAACCACTGACTTTTTAATGGTTTTGTTTTTAAAATGATGAGAATGCTCTTATTGTACTGCCCAGTTAGTTCTACAATATCCAAACATTTTCTATTTTTCTTCAAAAATACACTGTTTCAGTGACTAGTCGATTTTAAAATCAGATTTTTCTTGAATGTAACCACCTGGTTCTGTGAATTGTTTAGTTTACAAAATGCAAAACCAGAATCTCTTCACTATGATTTCAGGCTCATCCAATATCATTAAATTTTTTTTAATGTTATTATTAAAAAGACAAAACTATAAAAGAAAATTTTAAAACACCCAAACATTCATGAGGCTCTGTAGAGAATCATCATCCATGGGTTTTTATATATGAAATGCTAAAAGTATGATATTGAAGACCTGTAATTTTATCTTACGAGATACCCATAGAAAGTGGGAAGCAGACTAAACCTGTAATGACCAGTATATCTTTTCCACATGATTTCTGTTAACATGTGTGAGGGAGGGAGGGAGGGAGGGAGGGAGGGAGGGAGGGAGAGAGAGAGAGAGAGAGAGAGAGAGAGAGAGAGAGAGAGAGAGAGAGAGAGAGAGAGAGAGTGTGTGTGTGTGTGTGTGTGTGTGTGTGAGGGTGTGTGAGAGAGGGTGTGGAGAAGTGGTAAAAAGCTATATAACTGGAATAAAATCTCTAAGGATACATTCTCAAAAAGGGGCCTTCTCTATAGAAATTTACTTTCAATCCTTTTATCACTATTCTTCCCAAGTGTTTTGTGGTACTGCTGACTTGTAATTCCTTTTACTATGCATACTTTGCCACGTATTACAGAACATGCTGAACAGACTTTTTTAAATGAGAGGAACTACCAAGTGCCAACCTCCACTACTAAGCACATTTACAAACAGAATCCTATTCTCCTACCACTATGTGAACTACGTATCAGTGCCCACATCTTACAAATATACAAACTAAAAATGTGGCTAAAAGTCTTGCTCAGGTAAACAGCAGGGATAAGATTAACATCAAGTTTTCAAGTCCTATATTCTTTTCATTGCACTACTCTTGAAGGTTTTTCCCAAGAAAGTCTTAGTGCACAAATTGCCAGAAGTACGATTATAACTACAATTATAGTAAGAGTAGCTATCATTTAGCAAAGGCCTATTTTATGCCAGTGTAACAGAAGGTCCTTTAGTACTCACAACAATCTCGCAGGTTTTTATTAGACTCATTTCAGATGAAGAAACTGAAGTTAAATGGCTTGTTCAGAGTCATACCATAAGTCAGGATTAAACCCTGTGTATGGCTCCTAGGCCAGGCCTGTTCCACCACCCTATACCTAGGAGACACCCTAGCCCCTTCTAGTACTCGCTATAAAGTTTTCTCTGGACTGTTGTGAAAGAAAGTTTTCGAGAATACCATTCTGATCATGTCAACCTTCTGCTTAAAATGGCATTAAACTGTTAAGATGAAGTCCAGTGCTTCAACATGGCAGGTTACCTGCTACTCTCCTCATCCCTGGCCACCCTCTGGGAAGTACCCTGCCATATACCAAACTGTCCAACATGCTCTCTCAGGCTTCTGCTATTCCTCTGCTTCTAAACCTTCTTCCCTTTAACACTTAGCTCAAGTGTCCCTCTTTACGAAGCTTTCCCGGATCCCCACACTGCTCAGACAGAGACAGATGCACCCTCTGCTGTGTTCTCACAGCCCCTTTGCCAGAATTCTCACATGTAACATGGTACTGTAACTACTATTTACTTTCCTTCTTCCCACTACACTAGTGGGGACTCAATGTGGAGACGATGTTTTACTCATTTTATATTCCCAATCCAGTGCCTGCCACATAGATGGGATTGAATAGATAATGAATAAATGAGTGTGCATAAAGACATATAAAAACATTACATTTAGTTTACCAAGAGAATAGTATTGAGGACATCATTATTCAGTGGTGATTCTTCTACACCTCTCTGTTTTCGTATTTTCTTCTTTGCAGTGTGTACCATATTTGAAACTGATAATTTATGAATTGGAACCGGTGCAGGCTCTGTCAACTTTGACAAAGCATGAGTTATATCAGCAACTTCTATAAAAAGAACAGAAATGAATACATATTATATCACCAACCCTGGCAGGTTAAAGTGATGAATAAACTGATGACTGTACAGAATATTTTAGTCACTCTTTTCATTAGTGACTTTTTACTAATACACATGTTCAGCTTTATATGGATGCATGATTGACAAAGGTGTAGCATAATTTCTGCCCAGGGAACTTCAAAAATAAACCTCTAAAACCCTGCTTTTCGAAATATCTTACATTTTTGGTGGAAAGAACTTATTAATCACACAATGTTTTAAGCTCAGGGTATATAGCCTGGAGAAAACGGTAGCTGCCTAGTTCATCAAAACTTGCTTCCCCAACATAACTCAAATTAGAAAAATAGATGAAAAGTTGCCGGAACATCTGAAAATAACTTTTAAAAAAGGAGAAAGGTGTCACCTCTTCCTTCTTCCTCAAATGTGGATCGTCCGAGAATCTCATCAGTTGACTCCTTTCGACGGCAAATTTTAAAAAACTCAGTGACAAAATCACCTACATAGAAAAAAATGTTACTCATTTTTAAAACATTAAGTGAAAGAAATCAGTCCTATAAATAAGAGTACATGTCTTTTCACAAAAGCTATTAGCTAAGATATGATAGAAAAAGAACCATTCAGTTTTTCTACCCTATCCAAAAAGTAATCCTACTTCAAAGGTAGCCTTGCTTTCTCTCCATAGCCCAGGATATTAAAAGTTTTTCCTTAGAATTACTTCTAGAATGAAAGGAAAAAATAATTGAACCTAATATATTAAGCAGTTACTATTTGCCTGAATAAGACAAATAGTATCTATTCTCATTAAGTTGTACAAGTAACAAGAATATTACTATATATATGTAGTGGTCTTCTTTCCCTAGCTGCCACCCTACTAGAATTCTGAATCCATTAGAAAAATAAAAATAAAAATAAATTCTAAAGATATGTTTCTACAGGATTAAAAATCATGTAGGATGAAGTTATTTCAGCTCCAACTGCATGTTAATGATATGCTTTGTGTCATTATAAGAAAGGGGGAAAAGGTTTGATATATTCTAAAGAGCTTCTATGAGATATGTTTGCACAAAGAAATTAAAGCTTAAGAAGAACCATCAGTACTAAAATTATTAGACAATACAATATACTAATTACATCCAAGTTTCGGAATTCACCAACTAGTTCTGAATAAACCTGGAACATTTTCTGGAGTTCTTCAGACAAGTAGGAAAATCCTATAATCTAGTCATATAAACTATACGACTATAGCTTATTGTAGTATATGACTACATAATCCTATAATCTAGTCATATAAACACAAAGTTAAAGAGACAGGGTGAGATTATGGGACAGAAACTTAAAATGAGAATACTTTTAATTCTAAGGTCCTCTGTAATTATCACAAAAGTCAGCGGCTGAGGAATAATAAGGAACTAGGAAAAAATTTAGTGACTAAATTTAATAATTTAGTAAATCAATGATTAAACAAGAGAAACCATTTATTGAATACTCATTATAGACAGGCACTGCGTTAAATGTGATACACAAACACACACGTGCATGATCTTATTTGATCCTCTCACTAACACTCTGAAGTATGTACTCTTGTTACCTCTATCTTACTGACACTGGAAGAGATTGTGCAACTTGCTCAAACTGGTGGATCTAGGATTTCAAACAAGGTCTATCCAACTCAAACTCTTGATATAAACCCTCTACTATCTCCCTATACCCCAAGACAAATTCACTGATGGCAAGAATTTTACCTTATCTTTGTATTCACTATTATATAGTTAGCACAGATGGCAGTGCTAATAAGCATTTAATGAACAGCACATAATAAATGATAAAGAGCCCAAGAAAAAAATGCTTTAGAGAAATGCCCTAATATTGTCATCAATAACTCCTCGGTTGAACGGTAATTTATCAGGTTAAATGAAATAAAGGTGGCATGGATGAACACAGAAATGAAGAAAATAATTTTCATGTGTACTAAATATAAGAGAGAAAAAGACTGGAAAGAGGAGGTGGGTTCAGAAGATTTCATGAAAGAGATATTATCTACAAAAATGGGAAGGGAAAGATAATTCTAGACATGGGATATAATAATAGGATCTGAATACCAATGGATAGCTTTTAAAGTATTTCTATTTATGTTATTCCACTGACTTCTTCAGATATCCCTATGATGTGTACAAGATTATTAACACCTCTTTTCCTCTATCAGAAAAAAGATTTGCAGGTACAATACAGAGCCCTATAGAAGGGCTCTAAGAAGACTGTCAAATTCACTGTGGACTGCAGAAGACAAAAAGGGGTTCCACTCACTACAATGGAAGATGCACAGTATGCCACAGGAAGGAAAAAAGGAGTGACATAAAAGCATCAGGAGGATAAAACTCAGGTCATGGGAAAATACAGAGAATTTCGAGGTACAGACTGGTTAAAACCAAATGACAAGAAAGCATGTCTGCTAGTACTATTCAAGAGTAACCAGAAGGACTCACTGCTGTTGACAAAGGTTTATTGTTAATGGAGTTAACCGAGGAGGTCACAATGTAAAAAAATAAAAATAAAAAATACTTTTCGGATAGGTGAAATAAAGTATAAAGAATACATTCAGTGTTCCTGATCTGGAGGATAGACAGATTCGTGTTATTTCAGGAAAGGAACATAAACATCTTACCTAGCAAACACTGAGGATTATCAGCTTTTCGAACTCTAACAGACCAATGGGGAGCCTGAACAGGATCCAAATCACTAAAATGCAAAACAATAAACACAAGATCCTATTTATGGCAATCTGCAAGACTCATACATTTACCAAAATGCAGTCTAATGAAAACATTATATAGAAGGACAAGCAATCCATTTTGCCTCCCTTAAACTTACTGTTATTCATATGCAGACCATTTAGATAAGTTTAAAAAAAATAAAACCTTAAGACTTCAAAGTTCTTAGACAAAAAAAGCACAAAAGGAAAAACCAAAATCAAAACAAACTAATCAAAAAACATAAAAATGATCCTGACAGGCAACATACAGTGATAATCTAATGAGAATTACATTTTAGGAATAAAGAAAACGAAACGAGAAACAAGCAAGAATCCATAATAATTTTAATCTGCTTTTTGTTACACTATTTATTAATAAAAAAAGAAGCTATAAAAATTTCCACAAAAGTGCCCCATTTTCTCAGTTAAACAGATTATGGTGCATTCACTTAATGGAATACTATGCAGCAATTTAAAAACTGACAACACAGATCTACATTTATTAAATGAATAAATATATTAAATGAATGAAGCAAATTAATATATAAAAATATACCTTAAAAAGATATACCCCCAAAATGCTAACTGGTTATTTTTTAAGTAATGAAATTGTAGGTAGTCTTTACCTTTTTCTTTTAATTTATTCATCTAAATCATCTGATTTTAAAAGTTCATGTTACTTTTACCATCAGAAAATACAACACATTTATTTTAATTATTAAAAAAAAAGTCTTCTATTTCTCACTGTTCTGCATCAAGCATGAGAATGTACTAGAATTATGTTCCTCCTTCTCCATGTTCTTCCAGGATCGTGCTCACTGTAATTTTCAATTTTTTCCTGTGCAATTTTCTATTGCACAGGAGTATATGACATGGATGTCCTGTTATTTGACATTTAATGATCAAATATTATTCCCACATATTTTGATAACCATCATCTCTTCAAAGCCCTTTATCAAATGCTTCTTACCAGCTAAGAAAAGTTCAACAGAATTATGCACTGAATCCCAAACTGCTTAAAAACATCTTTGCTAAAACCAAGTACGATTCAGATTGCTCATTTTCCCGGAACTAAGGACCCTATCTCCAAAGCCCACAGCTTAAAACACATCTATAATACATATCAATCAGTCTAAAAAGGGATCTTTAAAAATAGAAAAACAACAACCAACTGTATCAGAAACTGATACAAAGAAAAATTGCTAACCACCTGGCAGTGAATTTATTCTACTGAAGTTTGTGAACCTCAATGTACTACTCTTAACATACTTACGAATAAACATCATTATCCACAATGATACCTTCAGTCAGGTGAGGCCATGTAGTTGCTAAGTGGAGTTCACTAAAATAAACAAAACGCAAAATATATCCATAAGCTTTAATACTGTATATATACATCCTGACTCAACGATTCTACTTCTAGAATTGTATCTTCAGTAAATAACCAGAGATGGTTATACACATAAATATGTTAAAAGTGGTCATTATTTATAATACAATAAAACTGTAAACACCTGGTTTAGCAAACGGTAGCACATTTATATAAAGTTAATGTCTGCAAGAAAAAACTATGCTATACATAATAGCCAAAAAGTATAAGTAAACCAAATGTCTATCAGCTGATGAATGGATAAATAAAATGTGGTAGTATTACATACAATGGCATATTATACAGTCACAAAAAGCAATGATGTACTGATTCATGCTAAATGTGGATGAACCTCTAAAACATGCTAAGTGAAAGAAGCCAGACACAAAAGGTCATATATGGTATAACCCAATCTATATGAAATGTCCAGAATAGTCAAATCCATAGAGGCAAAAAGCAGATTAATATTTGTCTAGAGCTAGAGGGCCTAGGGAGCCTAGGAGGGGATAACAGTTAAGAGGTGAGGGGTTTCTTTTGGGGGTAATGAAAGTGTTCCAGAATTAGATACGGATGATGGCTGCACAGCTCTGTAAACACTAAAAACACTGAATTGTATACTTTAAAATTGTGAATTTTATGGTACATAAATTATATCTCAATTTTGAAAACACCATGATACAGATCAGGAATTGGCATACTTTTTCTACAAAGGACCAGAGAGTAAGTATTTGGGGCTTTTTATGGGCCATGTAGTTTCTGTTATATTCTTGTTTTTTTTCTTTTAAAACCTTTAAAAATGTAAAAACCATTTTTAGCTCATTACCTATACAAAAACAGGCTATTGGCCAGATTTGGTCCACCGGTCATAGTTTGCTGACCTCTTATTATAGATGAATATTAAATTTCAGAAAGTTTTCATGTGAAATTATAAAATCAAAAACAAGCCACAAAAAATGTACAAGATGACATACATTTATAAAATGTACAAAAATACTGTGCAGAAAAGAGTTATCATAGCAGGCCTGATACTTAGAAAGGCCTACTTGCAAGGTTGGCCCCTGGCTTGACATCTGGAAACTTGAATTTCAGGAGGATTCCTACCATTCCCTGGTAAGAATGGCTCACTCTGCCTAAATTACCTGTGCAAACAATACGGTTTATGCAAACATCTGGTTTCCTTCTGGTACATGCTAGGCAGAGGGTGCCTACGTGACCAGTCTCTGATTAAAAACCCCAAGTGCTGAGCCTCTAATGAGCTTCCCTGGTAGACAGCCTTTCATACATGTTGTCACAGTTCATTGCTGGGAGGATTAAGCGTGTCCTGTGTGACTACACTGGGAGAGGAAGCTTGTCCTTGGTTTGCTCTGGACCTCACCCTATGTGCCTTTTCCCTTTGCCATTTTTTGCACTGTATCCTTTTGCTGCAATAAATCATAGGCATGAGCACAACTATGGCTGCGTCCTGTGAGTCTTCCTAGCAAATCAACCTAAGGGTGGTGTTGGGGGCCCTTGTTGCATATATATACATAAACATGTACATATATATACCTACTTCATGCATATGAAAAATACTGGAAGCACATAAAGCAAGCTGTTGTCAGTGATCACCTATGAGTAGGGGGGTTATGAATTTACTGATTTTTCTTTTTTTCCTGTCTAGATTCTGAACCCACTTCTTATGTTTGGAGAGTACAGAAGCCAAAAGGGCCAATTATTTCACTTCTCTGATATTTGGTGATGCTCAACTAACTAGCAACTCCTGTCTGAGACACTGAATCTATAAGTACAGTTAGGAATTCACTGTGAGAGCAGGGCCAGCACTACACAACAATGCAGTGTAACCTTGGTTATGAACCGGACAACTAGGCACCCTTGGCTCAAGCCTATTTTCTGAGCCCAGTTCTACAGTGGTCCCAATTAAACTTTTGAGTTTGAGTTACCAAATACTTTTCCAATAAACTGATTTTTTGCTTGAATTAGAGTTGACGACTACCATTTGCAACTAAACAATCTGACTACTAAACATATGATTTTTGCCCTTTTTTTAACGTTATCTAAATTTTTTCCACTGAACATGAATTTATTATTTTAGATAAAACTAATTTTTAATGTTAAAAAAATGACCAAAAACAGTATGTGATATCAGAGGACATGAATGGTTAGAGGTTTAAAACTATATACTCCCGAATATTTTTAGGTATGAACCGCAGATTCAGTTCCTAAGCTTTTATGACTATGGCCTCTCCTCTCCAACTATAGAACAATTTCTTTGACAAGGAGAGAAGACACTGAAAAAAGCCTCTTCATTTCCTCTTCCACTACCAAAGATGCCTTTTCAAAAGCACAGTGCCCACAACATCTGCTAATCACTGTTTGATTTAAATGGTCTGCCAATGTGCACCATCTTACCCTCAACTTATTTCTGTATTCTTCTTCAATCACTTGTTCCTTTGCTGACTGACTCCACATGATGATATAAATTTGGAAGAAATATTTAATCATTAAACCTTCAGATTTCTACCAGGTTGATTTATTTCTCTCCCCCTAAAATTTTCCCTAAGTGAAATTCAAATAAATGAACCAGTTGGAGGGCCACAAATATATCTGTAATCCACCCTACACCCTTTCTCCCTTGCTCACTACATTCTAGCCATGATAGCCACCTTCTATTTTCTTCAGTAAACTCGCCAAGCTCTTTCCTGCATCAAGGCACTTTGCACAGGCTCTTCCTTCCACCTGGAATGGTCATTCTCTCACTCTTTGCCTGGCTAAATCCTCCCCTAATTGAGACTCAGAATAAATTTCACTTCCTTTGAGAAGACTTTACTGATAGCATATCAATCTAAACTAGTTCCTCACTTTACTGTCATTACATCCTGTACTTTTCCTTCAAATTATCCCACAATTTGTAATTGTATGTTTATTTAGGTGATTAGTTCATCTATTTCCTTTAAGTAGACTGTAAATGCCAAGAAGGCAGAAACTGTTTTATTTACTTCGGTATCTTCCTTACTTAGTATAGTGCCTGACACATATAATAAATATCAATTTTAAAAGATACTCACTTTATTGTCTCCCTTAAGTGATTTTTAAGTTAAAAGTAATATTATTTCTACCTTTAAGTGAGAGTATTAAAGATATATGTATACATGTGAATATATTTTTTTAAATAACCAAATAGTTTAACAAATGAGACAGCATCTATATCTGCACTGTTTATATTTTCCAAATATTTTGCTATCAGTGATTAAAATTTTCAACCCCTGCATTTTCTTGTGAAACAGCTTTTTTTTTTTAAGTTCAGTAGTTCTTCTAGAATAGCAACTGGGTAACCTATAAGGTCACCCTCGTGTCTCTTACTTATGTCTTAATTTGTGTATTTTGAAAAAGTGGCCAGGAAAAATGAAAACAACTGTTAATTCTGGGTCATGGACATATGAAAGTTTGTTACATAAAATATTGTCTGTGCTTTTCAATATTTAAAATACTTCCCCCAAAGTATACCAAGAATCACTTCTATAAGGAATAATCAATAAATTACATTATGTACATTTTATGTATTACTTTAAACCCTCTTTTACTTCTTAAGTTACAGAGAAAAAAAAAAAAAGATGGACAGATTGTTACATGTAGGTCTCTATTTCCAGTACTACATTCATTCCAGGAGGCTGCAGTATTATAAAACACAGTAAAATCAACATCAATATAATTTAAAAAGTAAAGTCCCACAATTCAAATGATATAATGAAATTCGCACCTAATAGGATCTTCACAGGCACCAAATGGTAACTTGCCAAATTCCAGGCCTCCCACTTCTCCTCCTACAAGGGCATCTATATCTAAACAAGAAAAAAAATTTTTCCATCAGTTAGCCAAAAATGGAGAAATAAGAATTTAAATCTAGGTAGGTCAGCCCTTTGAGAAATTAAAGTTTTAAAAGTGTCTACATTAAGATATATATAGCAAGTTAGAGAACAGTCAGATATTAAAGACTTCCCCCAAGAATGTTATAGTAAAAGGACACATTTAATTCCTATTTGTAAAGTGCTGTATTCAAGCTATGCACTCTAAATTTTACTCTTCTGAAATAGTCCTTAAATATTACTCAAGAGAATATTATTCCTGTAAATTTCTTTTCATTTTCTCAGAATGTGATTAATAGCATCTAAAAGAAAGATTATCTGAGTATTAAAAAATTTAATCATCAACCTACATTCATCAGTTTTGCTGTCAATAATTTCTGAATAGCCCAAATTAGTCATCATTAATAAAACCTTATATCAGCTGACAGTACAGAGAAATATCTGAAGTTCAGAAAAGAATTTCCATTCCATTATGAATGGTATCTGAGATTAGAGAAAAATTTAGAGGGTATATCACCCCTTAGCTCCATCCCTCTTGAAGAAGTAATAAACACTTCTAAAAGACTTCGAAAAGATTTCTCTTTGAAATAATAGATGGTTGTTTTTAATTATTCACACTACACTAAGAATTTCTAAAATTAAAGTCTACTCTTGAGTTATGAACACTCCCAGATTTGCTAAAATTATGTTTGACAATTATCTACATCTAACTAAATTATTAAAATTAGTTATTAAACAAGTAATTATTAAAATTACTTGAGTCAGTCAATTTTCTAAAGTCAACTCATTCCATTTTTCCAACTAAAGAATGCTTACAATAAAGATCACAATGACTAGCTTTACTATAAGATGTGAATTAAGAGCTTCAAAATTTATAATAAGCACTTTTTTTTTTTTTTTTTTTTTGGCCACGCCGCACTGCACGCAGGATCTTAGTTCCCTGACCAGGGATCGGACCCATGCCCCCACTGCAGTGGAAGCACGGAGTCTTAACCACTGGACCGCCAGGGAAGTCCTAAGCACATTTTTTAAACCAGTAAGCTAAAAATTATTAATAGACTATAACTGTACAAAACTTTTAGTCAAATTAAAAGTTGAAAGGCTACACTGTAGAATGAAAGGATGATGGGACTTGGAGTTTGACCAGGATTTAAATGTGAACTTTATCACCTGGTGACCATGTGCCCTTGGGCCAGTTACTTTTGTTCTCTAAGAAAGATAATAATACTTGTCTCATAGGTAAATGGGAATTACCTGAAACAGTATATAAAATGCCAGGCACAGTGTCTGGCCCATATTACATGTTCAGTCCCTTCCCTTTAAAAGAGAAAATATTAAAAATTTATATGGCTTTCAATCCACTGAGAAAGAAGGTTAATATTTTGATGCCCATTTTAAAAAACTAGCAATAGAACATTAACAAAGGCGTACTGTTGTCTGGAAACTAAAATTACCAAAACAAACATTTGAGTCTTCTAATATAAATCTCAGCTTAGCTTTTATTTCCCTCTGTTGTAGTTTTAGATGGAGTTCTTTTACTGCACATTAGTTTCAAATTATTCAGTGGTATATAAAATAAAACAGTAGTAGTATATATAACCACCAAAAGCTAAATGTACTACATTAATTTTAGTATCATCCCAAGATAATCAATTTACTATTTTCAATCTCATAAACAAACCAACCATTTTGGAACAAAAATAAACAGTAAAGAATATTATTTTATTATAATTTATTTCTCTTTGAGGAAGGTAGAATGGAAAATGCTTTCAGGCTAGTAAAATCCTTGTTAATTATTTTATAGGTTTATATTAAATTTCTTATTAGATAGACTTGGATATAATTGCACTTTTTGTGAGAGAAACATCCAGGAACCTAAACCTCACTTAATTAAGCTAAATGTCCACCAGGCTGAGCTTTTCTACAACTTAGATAATGTCTGTTCATATCTGTGTCCTGGCAGAGCCGGCCTATTATAGGCTAATAATTAATGACTGTTAATGAATCAGTATATCAATGGTTAAGTAGGTAAAATAATTTTAATCACATTTTTATAAAAATGCAAGTTAAAATATTCTACAGCTCTTCCAAGCATAAGTGTATATGTATATACACATCTTTTTCTCTTTTCTGCTTTCCTTATTTAGCCCTCTTCTTCAAACTCCACTCTCTGTAAGGTTCTGTGCGTGTCTGTTCTCAGCCTATGAGGGTGGCTTCTCTTATTATATTCTGAAAGCAGACATTTTACTCATTACACACTAATTTGCAGCACACGATGTTCCACAGCAAGGGAATGCTTTATAAATAATATTAGCTTTCAAAAACAGATTGTCAGGTATAGAATAATTCTGTCTCTAGAACAACCTACACAGCTTTTTTTAAGAGAAAAAAATGATAAAGGTAATGAAATCAGCAATATTACATTTAAAATGAGTTACAAATATTTCAAACACTTGAAACACATTGTTAAATAGTTTTAATTTCTGAATATATTTTCTCTCCATTTATATTCAGTAAGTTAAATATAGTTCTAAATTATCTCACCTGGAGGCTGCTGAGGCCAAAAATACTGCTGCCAATCCTGAAGTACATAGGTAAACCGTATAGCAATACTAACTGGAGGCAATGGAGTTAAAGTACATCCCTAGGAAATAAATGCAAAGACAATACCATGTAAATGTTAGTACCCTTGTAAATACCAGAACCAAATTTCAAACTATTGGAATGGATAAATTACTACCTTCATGAAATGTGGATTTTCAGATTACAGTGTTAGATATGGCACGCACATTCTCACCATGAAAAATGTATGATATTCTAGCCATTGAAAAGGAAAACAAAGTCACTAAGTTATTATAGCCAAAGGTGCAGAATTTAGGAAAACATTTTCATGGGAGAAATTCTCACAGCTTAAAAGCTCAAGAGATGAATTAATGCCAGAGAGCAAATTACATTAAAATAAAGCTGTTTAAACTACTACCAGGAAAAGAGATATTAAATTTTATTATATAAAGTGCTCTTTCAAAATATCTTATACAATTTTAATTATACAAACATAATTTCTTACTATTCTCTTCAGCCATGTTGAATGTGGAAAAAAATGTGACTCATTTTTAAATAAGGTAAAACTATTATATAAAGTGTAACACTAGGTTTGAGAAGATGATGTCTTTTCTTTCTTTTAAATGAAAATAAACTCAAATTAAAGCCAGTCTTGAATATTTAACCAGAATTTTAGACTGTGACAAACGGCCACTCATGTAGTTTCTATTAATGAATCAGAAAATTTAGATCTATCTTTACATTCATTAAAAATCATAAAAATTAATAATATCATCCAAACATCTCACAATCTCAGCTTCCCTTAATAATGGTTAACCTGTATTAATGTGCCATAGGACCTAAATATGCATAGGAATGACCTAGTAAGCTTGTGAGAATGTAGGTTCAGTAGTATTCTGCATATCTACCCAGTTTCCAGGTGTTGCTGATACCGCTGGTCAGGAGGAATAAAGAGACATTTAGCTCAGCAGCAGCATCTATCAATGTCATCAGTAACTTTAACTGAACACAAACTCAATCTCAAGTCACAACATAAGGTAGCTGCCAAAAAAAAAAAAAAAAAGCTAATTCAGTTTTGGGCTGCTGTGTCCTAGACAAGCAAGGTAAGGTTCTGGCTAGTCAGGAATAATTATTTTTTACTCAGGTCTAGATATCAAACGAGTGTTCACCTGTAATTGGGTGTAAATGACCTAGAAACCATAACAAGGTCACTTTGACATATAACCTCCGCTCCAGTCACATAGCAATGTAGACAAATACAGAAAGAGATGACCAAAAAGAAATACCTAGGACCAAACATGACATAAATATCTTTGTGGGACCTAGAAAAGGTACAGAAAATCCAAAGTGTTAAATGGGGCTCAAGGCATATGCTTGCTGAGTTCCACATGCAGACGAAGGCAGGGAGAGCCAGGATTACAGGCTGCATTAAATGGAACCAAAAGTGCTCACCCAGAATAAGGGTACTGTAAGACTCTCTGCTTAAGGCAGACCCTGAGGCAGGGCACTCCTGCTTCGTGCAGTGGCTTCGTTGGAAGGTATGGGGCTAGGGAAAGTTGTGTGAGTGGGGGACAAACCCACTCTCATGACCCAAGCAAGCAATCCAATGAGTCCAAGACTCAATGTGCAATACCCCAATATCAACACGGAGCAAAAGGCTCCAAACATCATTTTAAGATCAGCGTCTGAAATATTCTTCAGGTAAGGAGCAACCGCAAAATTACAAAACCACTCGAGAGGATGGGAGAGAAAGTTAAAAACTGTAAATAAAGCCTTCATTCAAAATGAGCCTGCAAACAAAATTTCCCCAGAACATGAAGAAATGTAGTTCTAAAAAAGACAAATATCCAAAACAACAATCAGAATATAGAACTATGAAATATAAGGAACATCTGACAGAATGAAGAATGTCTAAACTGAAAAAGGAAAGACTAGGGTATGAGAGAGTTTTCAAATATTTAGAGGATTATATGGCAAAAGAGGATGTGATTCCAAGGGCAACCACCCTCTGCTGCCACCCTGCCAATGAAGCCTTTTCTAATAATTAGATCCATGTGAAAATGAAATAAACTGCCAGTGGAGGGTGAGTGCCTTGGAACACTTCCAGTAGATTTAAAGAGTAATATTTATAAAGATAGCTTTATAAAGAAAGTATAAGAGAGCCACATATTGGGTAGCTTTAACTATGTAAAACCACTAAAGTACCCAAACCAAGTCTCAATTATCTTAACTTCAACTCTATCAAATCAACTTTGAGAAATGTTTCATATTTAGACAGGTGAGGTTTGTGAAAGTTCTGACAGATGATGTGATAAACTGATTAGGAACACTTTTGTTTTTAAAGTACAATTAGTAAATAGTCATAATGAAAGTCAGGCTCCACAGATCAAGGTGCTCCCCAGTTTCACTAAAGAGAAGTTGAGTAACGTAGAAGAGTGACATACAAGATCCATGAAAATAACGTTCACTAATGTTTTTTAAGAAGAGGAATAAAGCATTAATATTTGTATCTGACTAGAATTTGATCTAAAATAATTAAATATAATTGAAGACTTCTGGTAAGAACAAAGTAAAACTAATGCGGTAGAAATAACACACACTTGCCTTTTTCAAAAATTCCTCAAAGCAAGACGTGTAGAATTAACCAGTACTTAAAGCATTTCAAAGTCCAGAAAGGTTTTGAAAAAAAGTTACATACAGACATGGAACTTCTACAAGATATGCTTCTATGCTTTTTTTAATAGAGATAATCACAAGAAACAGCTAACAATAGTTATTTTGAGGAAAGGGACTAAGGGTATAAAGAAGTTTTTACTTAAATTTCTTAACCCAGGATATGCAGACTTTTTTTTAAATGTCAAACGGATTTATCTGGGTGGTGATAATCCTACCACCCTGCTATTTATGGCCTCAAAACTGAAAACATATTTTTTACGAAATTAAATTCTAATCCTAAATATCTTTCTACAAACAATGTATGTTAAAAAAGACGTTTCAGCGTTTTTTCTTACATTTTTTTCCTTTTCAAAATTTGCAAACCTTCAGAAAGGTTGCAAAGCTAGCGTAATGAATACTGGTATGACTTTCACCAAGTTCACCAATTAACACTTTGATACACGCACATACTACCATATATTTACATAAACAATTTTTTTGGCTGAACCTCTGAAAGTTAGTTATAGGCATCACGGCAATTCACCCCTAAATACTTCAGCATGTAATTCCTATGAACAAGGATTATCACACTCAAGAAGTTTAATATTGATACTATTTTCTAACATACAGTCCATATTAAAATTGCCCCAACTGTCCCATTTGTGTCCTCTATGGCTATTTTGTTTTGATCAAGGATCATGCATGTTATGTCACTTTAGTCTCCTTTAGGCTAAATAGCTCCCAGCCTTTGTTTTGCCTATTATGATACTGACATTTTTAAAGAGTCTGGGCTTTTACTTTGTAAAATATGGCTCATTTTGGAAATATGTGATTGTTTCCTCATGTTTTGATTTATGTTAAACATTTTTAGCAGGAATGCAACACAGATGATATATCCTATTCAATGTACCATACCTGGAGATCAGTTTGTTAATCAAGTTTGATCACTTTTAGTGAAATGGGTGCCAACTTAATCACTTAAGGGGACTATTTCTCTAAGTGGAGAATCCCTTCCACCACTTACTTACCTGGCTTTGCTCTCTTTTCTAGAGGTATTCACAAATAGCTCCTCAATCTAGACCCTAATTCTTCCCCCAGAGTAGCACAGGCAAATCCTCCATATCTCTGTGATAGTGTTTTTAAAGAACACCAAAGATATACTGAGCACATCCAATTCAGCCCTGCTGCTCTCAGTCATAGAATATAAGCCTGATTAATCTTAAACATCAAATTAAATAGACCCTTGGGGGGAAAAAAAGCAATTCAGAACCCAAAGAGTTCACATCTCAGTTACTCAGTCAGAGCCCTGAACAAGCAACTATGCTGAAGCTCACTCCTGTGGTGAGGTTGGCAACATTACTATTAGAGGAAAAGGAGTATAAAGAGTTAACGTAGGAGATAAATGTTAACAAACTGAACAAACAAAATCAGTTAGAGCAATAGTACACTAAAAATCTAACTGGACACTTTGTTTAAACATACACAGTAATGTATGTGGTCAATTACATCTTTCTTCTAAGTAATTACATTTCAACATTAGAAATATTTCTATGTAATCAATAAATTACCAATTACTGCTTTTATAAGACTGAAAATATCAATGCCAACTCACAATCTTTGATTTGAAGATATCCAGCAGACCTGATAAATGAGTGTACTGATTTGGCACTTTTCGAAGATGAACCATTTCAAAATCAGTTCGGACACCAGGACCCTGACATTCTCCCACATACATTCTTCGCCATTTGTGATGAATTTGCACGAAGAGTGGCACCTGGCTATAGGGCATAATTAAAAAGGAATAGACTGTAAGTTCACTAAATACTGAATAACTCCTAAATCTCAAGTTTTTCCACTATTACGTTATTTTAATCTCAACTATTTAAAAGCACTAAACAAGGAATACTCCCCAGACTCACATTTAAAACAAAGACACTCTTAGTTCCTTTTCTCCTTACACTAATAAACTGAAGAAATTATCATTTAGTGGCACTTTGTAGTCAGAAAACTATTTTTAAATGGCTGAAAGTCATAAAAAAGCAGAATAAAAATTTTCTTGAATAAAAGTGATCCTATCATATGAGGCTTTCCAAGGTCATAATAAAACTTGATTCACAGGCATTAAGCAATATAAATTAAACCCACACTAGTGGTGAATTATTTTTTACTTTATCATTTGAGGACATAGTTATCCTCCTTATTCAAAGATTGCCATAACCGCAAATTAGCCTACTCACTAAAATCTATTTGTAATCTCAAAATCAATACTCGTAGCACTTTCAAAGCATTTGAAGACGTGTGCAGAGAAACAAAAAATCTGAGTTACCTGAATGCATGTTCCTAGCTGAGGCTGAACAAGGGGATGCTCTGTCATCAAGTTTTAAAATTAGATTTTGCACCAAAATTTAAATAAACGAAACATTTGGAAGCAAAATACAAAAACAGTACAATTTATTCTCCATTTTAAATAGTCATGTAATATTTCAGTAAGTTTCCCTTTAGAAATGCTTTCCCTAAAGGTTTTGTTGAGTTTGTCCTTACATACCTTATTCCAATATAATAATGTACAAGTACTAATCTTAATCATACTCAAAAACCTAACAGTAATCACTTTCCCTCATAAATTATAATTTAGAATAGTTCTTAAACTCATGTCAAGGTTTTTCGAAATGTCCACCTACCAGCCAGTGTTTCCCAAAGCAACAGACACAGAACTCAGAAGAAGATTGCACTTAGATTCACTGAGAACAGCATCATTATTTGCAGCAGGGGCGATCACCACAAACTCTCGGAGTCCATACCTTAAAAAAAAAAAAGAATCACTGCCATTAAACAAAGGAAAATGTCAGAATACTAAAATTTATTATTTGAGAAACATGAAAAAATTTCCCTGAAGGAAACTTAGGCTTGAACTACAGGTCCTTCTTTCTTTCTCAAATGGCAATTGAATCTATAACAACCTGGATTTCCTTCATTTGGTGAAAAATTTCCATCATTCATCTACTGTTTTCTCTCTATTCTTTACAAATTAGGAGCAGTTTACTGAAATCACAAAGAAAAAACATTAAATAACAGGTTTGTCTTAAAAGTTAGCTTTCAAAAATAAAAGATGAAAGCCAGCACTGACATCTTGCGTTAATTAACTGATAACATTAAGTCCACTAATGTGGAAAGATAAAATTTTAATAGATTCCCTAAATGTCAGGAAAAGAATTATCAGCCATGATGTACTTGTGCTGAGAACATGGTTTACTCTAGTATCCTAATTAAGGAATTTTTATGTTCTTTTACTCAATAACATATTAGATAGGAATCACAAAATTATCAGAAAATGGCTTACTCTTGCTATGGTATCCTACAGTAATGAAAACTTCTCATTTAGTTGACAAGTCCTTTAAAAACCACACATTTGTAGCCAAAATTTACAAAAATGTTAAGGTCAAACTGGTGATCTTGCCTCCTGAAAATTCCTACCCTATTCACTCCCCAATGTATTTTTATTTAATAATATTTTTAAAATAAATTTATAAAAGGCGTTACTCATTTGCTTAATTTATTTTAACTCTATGTAAACAGTTATGAATGCTTATTTTTACGAACATTCTCAAGAAAACCCCCAAAACAGCAATAAAAAAAAAGATTTAAAACATTTTAAAGTCCAACCCATAATCTGTCTACTGTTTAGATGACAAAAATTTATTTCATCTTCTCACCTCACCTCCACCCTCCTACCCCTGAAATCAAAATTAGTTATGTAGAAGCAGCATCAAATACTGGAAAGAACCCAGAGCTGTGACTTTTAAGCTCTAAAGGTCTTTAAATACAGTTTTCTTCTTTCTTTTCTTAATGTCCTTGGAAGAAAGGAAACAAAACAATATTTTGCCTTGGTATCCCCAGGCACTAGAGTGAAACCACTGCCAACAGTTTCTTGGTCATTCTTCCAGAACTATTCCATCCATCCATTTACTCATCCTATCCTCAAAAAAGATTACATTATATATACTTTTTGTACCTTCTTTTCAAAGGTTCATCTCCCCTCCTGATCAGTACTTTATTTCCATTACCTGGAATGTTTCCCCTACACTCAACTGCCATCACAGAATAGCAATGGATTCTTTTTTTGAAGATTTATCTCAAATACCACCCCATTACCCCTGTTAAATATGCTCTCTTCTTTGATTTCGAATGTATTTTTTCTATTATCATTATCTTTAAGAGATCAATATATACAAGTGGTTGACAGGTACATGAAAAGATGCTCAACATCACTAATCATCAGGGAAATGCAAATCAAAACCACAATAACAAATCGCTTTACACCTTTTAGAGCGGCTATCATCAAAAAGAAAAGAAAAACGAGGGCTTCCCTGGTGGCGCAGTGGTTAAGAATCCGCCTGCCAATGCAGAGGACATGGGTTCGAGCCCTGGTCCGGGAAGATCCCACATGCCGCGGAGCAACTAAGCCCGTGCGCCACAACTACTGAGCCTGCGCTCTAGGGCCCACGAGCCATGATTACTGAGCCCGCGTGCCACAACTATTGAAGCCCACACGCCTAGAGCCCATGCTCTGCAACAAGAGAAACCACTGCAATGAGAAGCCTGCACACCACAACGAAGAGTAGCCCTCACTCGCCGCAACTAGAGAAAGCCCGCAAGGAGCAACGAAGACCCAGTGCAGCCAAAAATAAATAAATAAAATTTAAAAAAAAGAAAAACAAGTACTGGCAAGGATATAGAAAAAAAGGAACCCTGGTGGGAATGTAAATTGGTGCAGCCAGCAGGAAAAACAGTATGGAGGTGCCTCCAAAAAATTTTTAAATAGAGCTACCATATGATCCAGCAATTCTATTTCTGGGTGTTTATCCAAAGAAAACAAAAACTAATTCAAAAAGATATATGCACCCCCATGTTCAATGCAGCATTATTTACAATAGCCAAGATATGGAAACAACTTAAGTATCCATTGATGGATGAATGGATAAAGAAAATGTGGTATACATATACAATGGAATATTATTCTGTCATAGAAAAGGATGAAATCTTACCATTTGCAACAACATGGATGGACTTGAGGACATTATACTAATTGAAACAAGTCAGACAGAGAAAGACAAAGTAACATATGATCTCACTTACATATGGAATCAAAAAAAAAAACCCAGAAAACAAACAAAAAAAACCAAAAAAACACCTAGGTCATAGATACAGACAACAGATTGGTGGCTACCAGAGGTGGCGTGTGGGAGGTGTTCGAAATGGGTGAAAGGTTCAAAAGGTACAAATTTCCAGTTATAAAGTAAGTCATGGTGATGTAATGTACAGCATGGTGACTATAGTTAATAATACTGTACTGCATATTTGCAAGTTGCTAAGAGAATAAATCTTAAAAGTTCTCATCACAAGAAAAAAAAATTTGTAACTGTGTATGCTAACAGGTAATAACAGGACTTACTATGGTGATCATTTCACAATATATACAAATATCAAATCATTATGTTGTACACCTGAAACTAATATAACATTATATATCAATTATACCTTACCAAAAAAAAAAAGGTTGTTCTTATGCACACTGGCTTTGTCAAGAAACCTGATTACACTTGCTAATAAGCCTCCTAGTGGCAATAACGAGGAATTAATTTTTTAAAAAAGATCAATATAAATCATTGATTTACTTTCCCTACTAGAACTACTTGAGCCTGAGACCATGCCTTCATCAAGTAAACAAACATTAGGTGGGAGCTTTAAAAAATGAGCAAAATCAACAACAACAAAACATTAAAAAATAGACAAAGGATTTCGATAGACATTATTCTGAAGAAGATATACAAATTGCAAATAAGCACATGAAAAGATGTAGCCAACATTACTAATTATTAGGGAAATGTAAATCAAAACCACAAGATACTACTTCACATCTATTAGAATGGTTAATATTAAAAAAGCAAAAGAAAACAGAAAACAAGTATTGACACGGATATGGAAAAATCAGAATGCTTGAGCATGACTGGCGGAAACGCTAAATGGTACAGCTGCTATGGAAAAGAACACAGTGGTTCTTCAAAAATTTAAAACGCAGGATGACCAGCAATTCCACATCTGGGACAATACCCAAAAGAATTAAAAGCATGGACTCAAAACAGATATTTGAACACCCATGTTCACAGCAGCATTATCCACAATAGTCAAAAGGTGGAAACAAACCAACTCTCAATTAACAGATGAATGGATAAACAAAATGTGGGACATACATACAATGAAATATTATTCAGCCTTAAAAAGGAAAGACATTCTACATACTACATACTACATACAACAACACAGATGAAATTTGAAGACATTATGTTAAGTGAAATAAGCCAGTCACAAAAGGATAAATATTTTATGATTCTACTTATATGAGGTACATAGAGTAGTCAAACTCATAGAGGCAGAAAGTAGAATGGTACTTAGCAGGGGCTAGGGTAGGAAGGAATGGGGAGTTATTGTTTAATGAATACAGAGTTTCAATATGGGAAAATGAAAAAGTTCCGAAGATGGACAGTGGTGACGGCTGCACAAAAATTTGAAAGTACTTAACGCCACTGAACGGTACACTTAAAAATGGTTAAAGGGGCTTCCCTGGTGGCACAGTGGTTGAGAATCTGCCTGCCAATGCAGGGGACACGGGTTCAAGCCCTTGTCTGGGAAGATTCCACATGCCGCGGAGCAACTAGGCCCGTGAGCCACAACTACTGAGCCTGCACGTCTGGAGCCTGTGCCCCGCAATAAGAGAGGCCGCAACAGTGAAAGGCCCGTGCACTGCGATGAAAAGTGGCCCCCATTTACCACAACTAGAGAAAGCCCTCGCATAGAAACGAAGACCCAACACAGCCAAAAAAAATAAAGTAAATAAATAAATAAATGTCAGGAGCTCTTTAAAAAATAAATAAAAATAAATAAATAAATATAACAACAACAGAAAAAAGTAGGCTTTGAAAAAACAAATGGTTAAAATGGTAAATTTTGTTGTGTGTCACAATAAAAAATTAAGCATAATAAATAAGCGAAACTAATATATATTTCCAATAATAAGAAATATAAATGGCTAATAATTCTATTAAAAGATTTTCAACCTTAACAGTGACTAGGTAAATGAAACAAGATATCACAACCTATTAAATCTGCAAAAAATATAAAACACTGATAAGATCCAGTGTTGGCAAGAGTTTGGGATATGCCACAGGTGGTGGTATAAACTCTTAAAACATTTCCAGAGGGCAAAAAGGCAAAATATATCAATATTTAAAATTCACAAAATTTGAACTAATTATATCTCTCTATATCTATGCTACAAAAACATTCATACAAATGCACAAAGATATATGTACTATGAACTTCATTATAATAGTTTAATTGTGAAAAACTAGAAACAACTTTAAGCTCCTTCAACAGAGAAATGGGTAAATAATTACAGTACCTCCCTATACTAGGAAAAATTTAATAGTCATTAAAAAAAATAAGGTAAATCTGAACTTAATGATATAAAGGCTATATGAAATGCTGAGAAAAAAGAAATATATATCACAATAATACATATAGTAAAATCCATATAAAAAAATCCCCCAATGCGCAAAAATACATATACATATAACTCACATATTCATAAAAAGTATATGATGGACATAACCCACATTTCCCATGGTTTTGTTCTTGGTTATCCAAAATTAAGAAAGCATGAGATGTTTTAGCCCACATTTTTGCATATGTGGAAAAGGGAAGGATGTGGAGGAGAGAGTGGGAAAAGTGAAAGGGGAATGTGATGTAAGATAATGAGTTTCATTAATAAATCTTTATATATCCTATAACTTCTAGTTTAGCAATTTAAATTTATTTGGAGCTCAAATGCATCAACATAAAAAATAAAAATCCCACTATGGCAATACTTAATCATAGAGTTGTTTTATCTAACAAATTACATATGTATACTAAATACTAAGTTTAAATATAAATGAGCCTTAGCATCACATCCTCCAATTGAGAAAGGTAGGACAATCTACCACTCACTTTTCCCTTTTGTTTTAAGATGCCTTTTTCTTTCTTGCTTGCTACAATTTTAAAATCCTTACATGTATTACTTTAGAAAGAAATATACTCAGAGCCTCTTCAAACAGTATAAAGAATATATGCATAAAATAATGGATCACCAAAAATGGTGGTGATAAACAATGAAAAAACCATTTCTTAGACTTATTTAAATCCCTAGCATCTACAAAAATAACTGAGAAAATGGAAGTGTTCAATAAACAACTGCTTTTTTTTCAATGTTTTCCCCCAATGATCCTTCGATATTGCATTCTGTATCTTTAATTTATAATCTACTATAACCAAGCAGGACCCTATGGGCCCTTCCTGGAACAGGACTCCCACCCATGTCCTCTGCCTACCTTCTGTCTGTAGAAAAACTTTAGTCAAAGAATAAATTTAATCAGAGAAGTGAGAAAATGAAGAAAGGAAAACAGTCAAGCAAGACAAAATAATAATAGTTTAGCCATCAACAAAGTCAAGGACCTTTAATTCCTCAAGGGAGGAGGAATTAAATATTCTGAGCCATATTCTTTGAGCTGTTTTGCAGATACTGAAACACCCACCAGGTGGGAGAAGTTAACTGTCTGTGGCCCACAAGCATGTAGGGCCCAGACCAGTTGGAAGCAGAAGGTTGATGATGCTGACTCCCAATTACCTCACTACCAACCAATCAGAAGAATGCCCACGAGCTGATCACATGCCCCACAAACCACCCCCTCCCTCACCCTGTCTTTATAAACCTTTCCTTGAAAGCCTTCGGGTCTTTTAAGCACTGGCTGCCCTGGACTCCTTGCTTGGCTCCCTGCAATAAATGCTGAACTTTCCTTCACCACAACCCAGTGCCAGTAGACTGGCTTGCCTGCACACAGGCAAACGGACCCAAGTCTGGTTCAGTAACACTGCTAGGTTAATTTTGGTAAAATCTAGCAATTTTATACAATATAGCTCCATTTCTTCCCCTCTTTCTTTGTGCAATATTGTCATATATATTATGGATACACGTTACAAACCCAACAATACAGTGCTATAATTATTGCTTAAGCAAACTTATGTTTTAAAAAAAGAAGAGAATATATCTTTTGTATTTATTAGGGAATTTCCAATGCTCTTCATTTCTTCCTGTGGATCCGAGTTACTGTTTTCTTTAATACTGCCAGTAAGGCGGGTCAGCCTACAATGAATTCTCTCAGGCTTTGTTTATATGACAATGTTATTTCACCTTTATTTATTTATTTATTTATTTTTAAAGATTTATTATTTTTTTTTTAAAGATTTATTGATTGCTATGTTGGGTCTTCGTTTCTGTGCTAGGGCTTTCTCTAGTTGTGGCAAGCGGGGGCCACTCTTCATCGCGGTGCGCGGGCCTCTCACTATCGTGGCCTCTCTTGTTGCGGAGCACAGGCTCCAGATGCGCAGGCTCAGTAGTTGTGGCTCACGGGCCTAGCCGCTCCGCGGCATATGGGATCTTCCCAGACCAGGGCTCGAACTCGTGTCCCCTGCATTAGCAGGCAGATTCTCAACCACTGCGCCACCAGGGAAGCCCCTTCACCTTTATTTTTGAAAATAGTTTTGGTGGCTATAGAATTCTTGGTTGATAGTTTTCTTCTGTTTCAGCACTCTGAATATGTCACTGTACTGCCCTCTGACTCCCACTGCTTTTAATGAGAAGCCAGCGAGCAGTATTGTCCTCTTGTACATGATGAGTCATTTTTCCCTTGCTGTTTTAGATTCTCTTTGTCTTTGGGTTTCAGCAAGTTGACTAGAATGTATCTAGGTGTGGTTCTCTTCTGTGTTTATCCTACTTGGAGTTCATTGAGATTCCAGGGTCCCTAAGGAATTTTTTTTTCCTCCATCAAACCTGGGAAGTTTTCAGCCATTATTTCTGAAATAATATTTTCTGCCCTTATCTTTCTCTTCATCTGGGATTCCCATTACAGTATGCTTTGGAACAATGATACTGACCCACGCATCTCTAAAGTTCTGTTCATTTTTCTCTAATTTTTTCTTTTATTCTTTGGATTGGATAATTTCTATTAATCTTTCAAATCCACCAACTCTTTATTCTGCTATCTCAGATCTGCTTTTGAGCATATCTGGTCAAAGTTTACTTCAGCTATCCTTTTCAACTCTAGGAATTTCCATTTGGTTCTCTATTATAATTTTTATTTACTGAGGTTTCCTATTTGACTCATTGTTAGTCTATTTTTAATTCTTTCGATACAGTTCCTTTAATTCTTTGAACACACTTATAACTGCTTTGAAGTTATTGCTGAATCCAACCTCTGGACCCAATAAGAGTCCATTTCTACTGACTGTTTTTTTCTACTTACACATGTCACACTTCCCTGTGTGACCTTGCAAATCTATTAATTTGTGGTTGAAAATTACATTTAAGTAACATACTGTAGTAAAATCAGGTCCCTTTTACCTTTCTGCTGGTTGTTAGTTTCTTTTTTGTTTGTTTGTATTTAGTAAATTGCAGACTACAACTGTGCAATCTGTATTCCCCAAAGTGTTCTGTTACTTATATCTCTATTCAGTAATTTTATTCTTATTTTTTAGCCTGGCTCCCTAGGGGCTACTCCTTGTCTGTATAGCTTAGTGGTAAATCAGTAATTGGGGCACAGATTGTGCTCAAATGGCTGAACCCATAAGGCTTCCCTTCTGCTGACTGATCTGGGTGTCCGGGTTGGGGAATGCATACAAAGTTGCAACCAGTTCTCAAGTTAGGGCTCTCTTGGGTCTCCCATGCACTCATGTAGTTTCACTATCATACAGGGATGTGTACAGAGTGTATCCAGCTCTACTATGGCTTTCATACAGGATCTCCCTGTTAAATTTCTGAATAATCCACCACTGGCTTTGGACTAGGTGTGGAACCTTGACCTAGCAAAGGTACAGGGTTTCCCCATCCATTCTCAACTGAGTCTGCTACTTTTAGTAGGCAAAGCCACCGGCTTTTGCCCTCCACCCAGAATCAAACCTGCCCATCTGGCAATAGAGCTGATGGTTTTCACTGCCAACCTAGACTGGAAAGCTACAGTTCTCATCAACACAGACTGGGGAGAAGAGGGGGAGGTGACAGAAACAGCAATGGGCAAAAGGACCAGAGGTTCCCTCTATTCTTACCTAAGCTCTAGCAGTTGCTCAAGAATAAATGCTCCTAAATTTATTTGCCTCTAGTGCCTTGAAATGGTTGTTTTGATTATTTTTTTTTTCCAGTTTCATACTTTTTTTTTCACACTTTTTTTTCCAGAGAGGAATTGAAAATTCTTCATGTCACAGTTACCGGAAGTCCTCTAAATGTTTGCTTTTGAAAGAATAAGAACATTTTACAGGTCCTTAGGGCTAAATACCATTCTCTCAAAACTATCAGGTTCTTTTACACGTATCTCTTTCTAGGACTAGAAAAAAATACATTAAAATCACAAATATGAATCTTTTTTTAAAAAGCTATCATAGGGGCTTCCCTGGTGGCGCAGTGGTTGAGAATCTGCCTGCCAATGCAGGGGACACGGGTTCGAGCCCTGGTCTGGGAAGATCCCACATGCCACGGAGCAACTGGGCCCGTGAGCCACAATTACTGAGCCTGCGCGTCTGGAGCCTGTGCTCCGCATCAAGAGAGGCCGCGATGGTGAGAGGCCCGCGCACCGCGATGAAGAGTGGTCCCCACTTGCCGCAACCAGAGAAAGCCCTTGCACAGAAACGAAGACTCAACACAGTCATAAATAAATAAATAAATAAATAAAAGAACGTGATTTCTTTAAAAAAAAAAAAAAAAAAAAAGCTATCATAGGGGCTTCCCTGGTGGCGCAGTGGTTGAGAATCTGCCTGCCAATGCAGGGGATACGGGTTCGAGCCCTGGTCTGGGAGGATCCCACATGCCGCGGAGCAACTAGGCCCGTGAGCCACAACTACTGAGCCTGCGCGTCTGGAGCCTGTGCTCCACAATAGGAGAGGCCGCGATGGTGAGAGGCCCGCACACCGCGATGAAGAGTGGCCCCCACTTGCCTCAACTGGAGAAAGCCCTCGCACAGAAACGAAGACCCAACACAGCCAAAATTAATTAATTAATTAATTAATTTTAAAAAAGTGAAATTCTTTAAAAAAAAAAAAAAGGGAGAAATGTTTAAAAAAAAAAAAAAAAGCTATCGTAATTATTCAACTACACAGCTGCCAAGATTTCTTATGGACCGTTGCTTACGCTGTTGCTGTTTCTTTGTGGTGACCAATAAAGTGTGATTGAAGGTGAAAGCCCAAAGACCAGGCTAGACAAAGGCAAAATCAGAGACAAAATCTGTCCTCAGTTAAACCCAGCTGTACTTTCAGTGTATT
Organism: Eschrichtius robustus; assembly: GCF_028021215.1. Lineage (NCBI taxonomy): Eukaryota > Metazoa > Chordata > Mammalia > Artiodactyla > Eschrichtiidae > Eschrichtius > Eschrichtius robustus. Next base: position 122,997,793 of record NC_090828.1, read on the forward strand.
TTTCTAATCTCAGTAAAGTCTCCCCAGGCATATAACATTTATGCTCTCACTTTTTGTATTATTTTCATATTGCTGCTGTAACAAATTACCACCAACTTGGCAGCTTAAAACAACACAAATTTATTATCTTTCAGTTCTATAAGTTAGAAGTCTGACGCCAAGTCTCACCAAGGCTAAATCAAGGTGTCAGCAAGGCTATGTTCCTTCTGGAGACTCTAAGGGAGAATCCATTCCTTGCCTTTCCCAGTTCCTAGGGGCTACCCTCATTCCTTGGCTCATGACCTTCTTCCATCTTCAAATCCAGGAACAGCAGGCCAAGTTATTCTCACATCACAACACTCTGACACTGACTATCTTCTTTTCTACTTTTAAGAACTCTTGTGATTATACTCGGCCCACCCAGATAACCCAGGAAAAATCTCCCTATCTTAAAGTCAGCTGATTAGCAACCCTAATTCCATCTGCTCTCTTGATTCCTTCTTGCCACATAACCTATACTCACATGTTCTAGGATGTGGACATCTTTAGGAGGTACAGAGGTTCATTATCCTGGCCACCACACCCTCTGCTCAAAAAATATCTCATAAATTTACCTTTGGACATAAATGTCTGCTAAGGCTAATGTCTGTGTCATTTCTAGGGCTAATTTTTTTTTAATAAATAACAAATAATGAAGGGAATAAATCTCTAATGATGATTTCAGGATCAGCCATTAGAAGGTATTTAAAGGATAGGTATATAAGGAGGCAGAGAGAATCAGCCAACAGATCACATCATTAAGATCAGTTACCCTGCCTAGACTATAAAACTTAATCATGAAACTGTAAACAAGCCCCTGTGTCCCTGTTTTTTGAAGTAAGAGGCTTTTGCTTTAGTCTCCCAGACCTCCCCTGAATCTCAACAGGCTGGCTCAAGAGTTAATTATTAGGAAATGTAAGCATGTAGAAACAAAGCAAAGATGCTGGGCCAGAAAACTGGTAACAATTTAGACTATAAATCAGCCACATAGCAGAGTCACTGAACTCCCAGTTCCCTGAAAGATATAAAGGTCTGACACACATTCCTAAGTTGTTTTTACAGAAACCAGACCCCCACCAGATGAAAACTGCCAACCCCAAGCACAAAGACCCCAAACTGGTTGGAGCCAGAAGAATGATGATGTGCGAAACTTCACCTTGATGCCAACCAGTCCAAGAACTGAGCACAAGCTGATCATGGACCATGCAGTGCCTTTGAAAACCCTTCCCTGAAAGCCATCGTGGAGTTGGGTCTTTTGAGCATGAGCTGCCCATTCTCCTTGCTTGGTACACTGCAATAAATGCTGCACTTTACTTCACCACAATATAGTTTTAGTAGATTGGCTGTGCTGTGCAGACCCAAGAACAGGTTCAGTAGCAATCATGTCCACATATCTTTTTGAGACCAGTTTTATAAAATACCCTTTAAAAAGTTAAACAGGCTTAAAGCTAATCTGGCAGGTGCTTGATATAAAAACCGAAACTAGGAGATATCAAAATAGGTGTAGATTGATAAACTTAAACCATCAAAATTCGGCATTTGACATAAATGTTCTATTTTCTAAAGATTAATAGAATCTTTAATAGATTAATAGAATTTTGATTAAGCATATGTTACGTTTTTCTCATTCTGACAGGGTCAATCTTTACTAACTGTATTATGTATGGTATAAATATTTTGCATAATACCTCAAATTTTCAGTGTCTGCTTTATTAACTTTAGTTCAATTTAAAAAATGAAATATCTATAGGTGAAAACTTCTGTGTATCTTATTCTTCAGTTGCTAAGAACCATGGTGATTAATTTGTATCCTTGAAAATTTTAAGAATTTTTATTTTTAACAATTACAATTTTAAAATTCTATTAAAAAAACATAAGTATGAGAACATTATGAAATCTTCTTAAGATGCCCAGTTCGCATTAGGCTCCAAATACACAGACACCATCTCATATTTTGCCATTCTCCACACTCAGCTGCCATACTCCAGGCTTACCAAACTACTCGCAGTTTTCAAGTTCATTTAGGTATCATCACGTCTACTGATGCTCTTCTTCTGCCTTGAATATCTTTTCATCTAACTTCACCTGGCTTATTCTCACTTGCCTTGCAGGACTCAGGTGAAGCATCACCTCTTCTGGAAACATTTTCCTGACTTGATCTGTCTAGAAAGGCAGTATCTCCTATGAGTTTGCATCAAGCCCTGAGGGCACTTATCAACAGTGTTGCCATTTGTTCCCTTGTCTCTAACCCTCTTCTAATCCCAAAGCTCACTGAGGCAGGGACCACATTTTATCTTTGATATCCCAGTACCTGGCTCATAGTAAATGTTTAAAAAGAATGTTTGCTGAATAAAAGAAAACACACATACTTTTAACATGTCGAATTTTCAAATAGTTCTCAAAAGTTTGGTTGTTGGCCTTCTAACCTTTAAGAAAAATCAAATTTAAAAAATGGAAGTGATACAGCAGATTGACATGACACAGGTCCCCCTCCCCCCAAACACACCAAAATACCTAATAAGACATGATAATGTTTTTGAAATACACAGCTGAACTTGAAAGAATAGAAAGGAGATTCCTGAGTCACAGAAACAAAGAGGGAACTGAATGGCAGAAGTAAGCATGCAAGGTGACTCTGAAGAAAAACAGGGGATTATCAACTCTGGATATAGGCCCTCACAGCTAGGGACTAGGGATCGGGATTTTACAGTATAAGCCTTTCAGATGCTAAAGGCCTATCAGCATGACTCACAAAGCTGTCTGCAAAACTGAAGGTGCTCTGATAGACTAGACAGACTGAAAGTGATGGAAGAAAAGTCTGTTTATGTCTGAGAATACAACATATTTAGCTTAGCATAGATAATGTGAATTATATCACTGAGACTGCTAAGGTATAACCAGCCCAGGGGAAGTGGTCTTTGGCATGTATCCAGGCTAGGTTATGTCCAAATATATGTCCATTATATGACTCAGATATTAGCACCCCTTGCTTATGAGGGACTGAGAGTAAGAAGCTGCATATTTTTCTGATGATGTTACCAATCTCCCTACAAGGTACCCTAAACACATCAGTTCCTTCTGTATCCTTTATACTTAATCAAGCATTGTCTGTGCATGGACTTTCCATCAATCCAAATCAGTACACAGGTTGTAACGTTTTGAAAGGCCCCTCTGGGATATGGGTGTACATGAGGCAAGGAACTGGAACTACGACTTCTGCTTAAAGCCTGGATCTTAGAAGAGACTGCCACCTCAATAAAACAACTCCAGGCCCAGATGGTTTCAATGGCAAATTCTACCAAATATTAAAGAAGATAACATCAATTTTACACAGTCTCTTCCAGAAAACAGATGTGAACAAAATACTTCCCAATTTATATTATGAGGCCAGCATTTCTCTGACCTCAAAACCAAAATATAGGAAAACTACAGACCAATATTTCTCATTAACACAGACACTAAAGTCCTCAACAAAATATCAGCATATCAAATTCAGCAATACATATAAGCACAAATACAAATTACACCACGAAGAAGTAGAAGTAGAGTTCATCTTGCGGATGCAAAGCTAATTAGCTATCTACCAAAATCATCCAATGTAATCACCATATTAAAAATCTAAAGAAGAAACAAATGGGGACGTCCCTGGTGGCACAGTGGTTAAGAATCTGCCTGCCAATGCAGCAGACACGGGTTCGAGCCCTGGTCCAGGAAAATCCCACATGCCGCAGAGCAACTAAGCCCGTGCACCACAACTACTGAGCCTGCGCTCTAGAGCCCACTAGCCACAACTACTGAAGCCCGTGGGCCTAGAGCCCATGCTCTGCAACAAGAGAAGCCACCACAATGAGAAGCCCATGCATTGCAATGAAGAGTAGCCCCCGCTCACCACAGCTAGAGAAAGCCCACGCCCAGCAACAAAGACCCAACACAGCCAAAAAATAATAAAAAAAAAAATAAAGAAAGAAGAAACAAATGATCATATCAATTCAAGCAGAAAATGCATTTGACAAAATTCAACATCCATTCATATAAAACCTCTCAGCAAACTAGGAATAGAACATTCTCAACCTATTAAAGAGCATCTATGAAAAAACTACACCTAACATCATACTTACTAGTAAAAGACTAAATGCTTTCCCTCTGAGATTAGGAGCAAGACAAAGACGTCCACTATCATCATTCCTATTCAGTATTTTACTGGAGCCTTAGCCAGTTTAAAAAGGCAAGGAATAAAACAGACCCAGAGATTGGAAAGGAAGAAATAAAACTACCACTATTCACAGACAACATGACCGTTTACAAAGAAAATCCAAAAGACATCACAAAACTCCTCTGAGAACTAATAACTGAATTTAGTAAGGTCATGGGATATAAGGTCAATGCACAAAAATTAGTCATATTCCTACATACTAGTAACAAAGAGCTGGATATGAAAAATGTTTAAATAATACCATTACAATAGCTCCTTTTAAAAAAGCAGTAATTAGATATAAATCTAAGAAAACATATATAGGATCTGCCTGCTGAAATCAAAGAAGACCTAAATAATTGGAGAGACCAACCATGATCATAAAATGGAAGACTCAGCATAGTAAACATACCAATTCTCCACCAAACTGATCTATCTATAGACTCAAAGCAATTCCAATCAAAATTCCAACAGGACTTTTTGTAGACATAGATAAACCAATTCTAAAATTTAAATAGAAAAGCAAAGGGGTAGAATAGCCAAAACAACTTTGAAAATTGAAAAAAAAAACAAATTGAAGGAATCACACTACCTAATTTAAAGACTTATTACAAAACTATAGCAACCAAGACACAAACCCACACAAATATGGCCAAACGATCTTTGACAAAGGTGCAAAAGTAAGTCAATGATGAAAGGAAACTCTTCAACAAATGAGGTTGGCACAACTAAACATCCACATGCAAAAAAAAGAATCTTACCCAAAAATTAACTTGAAATGGATAATAGCTTTAAATATAAAATGTAAAACTTTTAGAATAAAGCACAGAATTGACCATGTGATCAAAGTTAATATCACCAGTGACTAAGTCACGATGATAACATGACCTTCTGATATGATATGATAAAAAGGCATTTCACCTCTATGGTATTCTCTCCAAAAGCCATAATCCAAGTGTAACCATAGAAAAATTTTTCTTACTTTAAAAAGTTTTTAAAAAGACACAAACCCAAATTAAAGGAGATTCTACAAAATACCTGACTAGTACCCCTCAAAAGCTCAAAGTGATGAAAAATGAGGAAAGACAGAAATTTTCACAGAACGGAGACTAAAGAAACTAAGGAGATATAACTACATGCAATGCGGTATCCCAGATTAGATCTTGGAACAGAAAATGGATGTAGTGAAAAAACTAGTTAAATAAAGTTTAACTAATAATAATGTACCACTGTTGGTTTCTCAGTTTTGACACACATACCATGGTAACATAAACTGTTAACAGCAGGGAAAACTGGGTGAAGGGTATCCCGGGACAGTCTGTACTATCTTTATAACTTTTCATAAATCTAAAATAAGCCAAAATTTTTTTAAAGTTTATATATTTTTATCAAATAGAAGAAAGGCCTTGTGACCTCATGCAAGCGTTCTCGGACATGGCTCTAAAGCATGATCCATAAAGTAAAAAACTAATAAACTGAACTTCATCAAATTTAAAAATTTTATTCTGGAAAAGACACTAGTAAGAGAATGAAAAGATAAACTACTGTCCAGAGAAAATATTTGTATTCAGAATATATAAAGAACTCTCAAAACACAGCAGTAAGAAAACAACCCAATTAAAAAGTGGACAAAAGACTTGAATAGACACTTCACCATAGAGTATATATGATGGCAAATAAACACATGAAAGATAATCAAAATTCAAATTAAAACTAGGATGAGATATCACAACATACCTATTAGAATGGCTAAAACTAAAAAAACTGACACCAAGTACTACTGTGGATATAGAGCAACTGAAACTCTCATATATTGTTGGTGGGAATGCAAAATGGTACAGTCACTCTGGAACTCAGTTTGGCTGTTTCTTATAAAGTTAAATATACACTCACCATATGACTACTGCTACTACTTAATCCCACCCAAGACATCTACCCAAGTAAACTGAAAATATATTTTCATATAAAAGATCTACACAAAAATATTTACAGCAGCTCTATTCATAAATGTCCAATCTTAGAAACAATCCTACTACCCCTCAACAGGTGAACGATTAAACTGTGGTATATCCTTAAAACAGAATACTACTCAGCAATAAAAAGGAAAAAACTACTGATAAAAAATTACTTCAAAGGATCTCAAAAGCATTATGCTGAGTGAAAGAAGCCAGTCTCACATGGTTACTATTTGAGTCCATCTCTACGACACTCCTGAAACGACAAAACTATAGTGACTGAGAACATATCAGTGACTGGCAGCATCATAACAGAGAAGAGGAGTTTGGGGGAGGTTACAGAACTGCTCTATATTCTGACTGTGGGAGCAATTTAAAAAAAAACCTATACGTGTGTTAAAGTTCAGTGAACTGTTCATCAAAACAAAAAAGTCAATTTACCGTATGCTAATTTTAAAAGTAAAATTTTTAAAAAGTAAATGGGAACATTAAAAAAAAAAAACTACTGGGAGCTCCCTGGTGGCACTGTGGTTAAGAATCCGCCTACCAATGCAGCAGACACGGGTTCAAGCCCTGGTCTAGGAAGATCCCACATGCTGCAGAGCAACTAAGCCCGTGCGCCACAACTACCGAGCCTGCGCTCTAGAGCCCGCAAGCCACAACTACTGAGCCCACGCGCCTAGAGCCCGTGCTCCGCAACAAGAGAGGCCAGCACAATTAGAAGCCTGTGCACTGCAATAAAGAGCAGCCCCCACTCGCCGCAACTAGAGAAAGGCCACGCACAACAAAGACCCAACGCAGCCAAAAATAAATAAATAAAATAAATAAATTTATTTTTAAAAAAACTACTAACAAATGACTTTCGTTAATAAAGAAATCACTAACAAGTGATTTATTAATTTCATACATAGAAAGGTTTCATGTATTTATTCAATGAATATTTAACTATGGACTATGTGTCAAATATACTTTTTTGAAATATATATTAAAAAGCTGAACAGAAATTATATAACAGCAGTGAGATTTTGATATATGTACTATGTGTCATTATCTTGTGAAATCCTCACAATTACTCTCAAAGGTACATATTATTTATTATTCTTACTTTACCAATGCAGAAACCAAATCAGAGAAATTAAATAACTTGCCCAAAGTTGCTGAGATAATAAGTACTTGAGCTAGAAATTAAACATTAGTTTGTCTAATTCAGTGTCTGGCCAAACAGTAGATGGTCAATTAATGCTGAATGAATGAATGCACATAAATGCATGCTCTATGATACAAGCTGCCTTCTGACATATTTTGTCATGTTAAATGTATGTATTCACATTTTAAAAGATAAAAGAATCTAGATGGATTAAATTAAATGGGTAATTTATTCATTAAATTCCTTTTGTAGTTAAGTTCACAGTTTTTAAAAGATCACATTAAAATAACAAGACTATTTATGAAACCTTAACCAGTTTATTGCACTTGCAAAGTTTTCTTCTTTTTAGTGCTACATAATCTACTTGATATAGTAATCACAATGGAAGAAGAAACAAACACAGATATTATCATTTTCCCCTTCCTTAGAAATTCTTTAATAAAAAAAATCAAAAGACCAACTCACACCAACAGAATAAATTAAAACCAGTATATAAATTTCCTTCAACTAGGTCTCCTTCCTTGACCATATACTCATACTTGGGCCATCTTGATGGTAGTATGTTTTAATACCAACCTCTCCAAAATAAAGAGATGCTGAGAATAATTGAAAAAAATTAAAAGACCTTTAGAAAGATTAAAAGACGTAAGAGAGTTTTGATGTTATCACATAACTATTTGAGATCAGCATTTTATGTCAATTCAATTTTCAGCAATATGTATTACGTTTCCTATGATATTTAAGCGTTCTATGCTAGTCATCACAATTACAGTTAGGTACAACCTAGATTACGACACATACTGTTCAGAAAGGATTTAAGAGCAGGACTATGACTGCTATCCTCAGAAAGACCTACTTGTAAGGCTGCCCGCTGGCTGGAACCTGGGAACCTGGATTTGTGGAGGGGTCTCACCATTTTCCCTAAATGATAAGAATTACTGTGCCTAAACCGTTCGTACAAACAAAGTGGTTTATGCTGAACACCTGCTTTCCTTTTAGGAGTCTGAAATTTTGTTATGTAACAGTCAGAGGGTGCCTGCGTAACCAGCCCCTAATTAAAAACCTGAGAGCTGAGGCTTTAACAAGCTTCTCTGGTAGAAAATGTTTCATGTGTTGTCACAACTTGTTGCAAAAGGAACTGAATATGTCCTCTGTGACTCCATTAGGAAAGGACTCTTAAACACTTGCACTTCCTCCAAACTTCGCCTAAGGCACCTTTTCCCTTTGCTGATTTTGCTTTGCATGCTGTCACTGTAAGAAATCCTAGCAATAAGAGCAACTACATGCTGAGCCCAGTGTGAACTCCTAGCAAATCATCAAACCTGGAGTCAGTCATGGGGCCTTCCCGACATACATACTAAAAGTTATCTGAGTAAAATGTATACTTACCATCTTACGAGGCAATGTGCTCTGGGAGGAAAGTCATTATTCATACACAGCAAATCTTGCATAGATTGTGGAATAACATCTACAGAAATATTTGATAATTAAAAAGTGAGTATGTTCATTCTAAGGCAGAATTTTATCATATGATTTAAACAAATCATTCTATGACATGTCTTGCTAGTCCATGTAGTTTTGTGACTGCTTAACGTTTATATCTAAGGCTAACTGTAAGCTTTGGAGGAAGACCAGTGTCTCTCTTGCTCTCTCCCTTTTCTTAAATAAAAAAAAAAAAAAAAAGCCAGTCCATAAAAAAATATATATTGATATATATCATTCCCATGTTTATATTTTCCATTCTTCTAAATCATGATTCAAACAATTTCTCATTCCTTACTAGAAAACCTTGTTTTATTTGTTCTTCTTGGCCTGCCCTTGTCTTTACTTTTCTTCAAAATTATACTTAGAAGTCTGTCAACTCTATACCACCTCCCATGGCTAGCCTTTGCTCACCCCTGGCCGTCTTAAATATTCTTGTAAAACCACTACGCAGCTTCTCCTTTATAACCCATATATCTGTAAGTACTTGCATTACTATCCATAATAAGATACTAACATCAATGATCATTACTTACACTCGTAAATGCATAATAAATTCAAAGCATAAAGAATAATGTTTATAAAAATATTTCCTGGAACCTCCCTGGAGGTCCAGTGGTTAGGACTCCGCACTTCCACTGTGGGGGGGGCGTAGGTTCGATCCCTGGTCAGGGAAGATCCCGCATGCCACACTGTGCAGCCAGAAAAAAAAAAACAACAATTTCCTTTTGCTGTATAGCTATACTTGCTGAGCAAATTTGTATTTTGTTAATTTGAAAAAAGAATAAATAGGAGAACACTAATGACTTGATGCTCTAATTAAAGCAATAAGCAACTCCAATAAATAAAAGACCAGTGTTCAGATCTTCTGACCTCTGATAATAGTTTTAAACATGTATCTCCCAATTAACTGAGTTGATGGTTTGCTTGTAACTTCTACCATTAGTTACAGCTTCAATCACAACCAAATTAAAACTGCCCAATACATACACACACACACAGCAATAATGCCTTAACTACCTTAAATCCATTCACCTTCTCTCATCATACCAGTCTCCTTCGTCTATTCATCTCAGAAACACTGATTCTAAGCCTCCTTACTTGCAACAGCTTTTCCTTGATATATGATCTTTCTTCAAATTAACAGCACTTAAGATTTCTCTACCTTGAACAGGTTCCTTCATTAATCAGCAGAATGTTGTACCCGGAAATCTCTGGGCTATAATCAGACTTTCCACCAGTTGCATATATTTCCCTCTTCCCCTTATTCCTAAAGTATATCTATTCATATTCTGGTTTAATTATTTTATTTTGCTGTATAACTATCTTAAACATGTATATACACGGTCAAATTATCTGTCCTAGTTTATGAATCCAAATGCAGATGCTATCTAACTGTTTTGTTTGTGAAAATAATATATACAACAGAAAAGGTAATATAATTTTATTCCTATACAAGAAAACGCACAAATATTTCAGGCCTACACTTAGAAATGATAATCTGTTTTGACCAGAAAAACTTTAACACACGTTCTGCATATTTATTTTATGAGTGAATGAAGAAGAGTATTTGACCAACAGATTCAAAATTCATATTTTAATACCTTGCTCACTCACTGTTTTACGCTAGCATATTACAAAACAAAGACTTTGGATGATGTGACCTATTAACAACTGTAAGCACTATTTACTGAGTACCTAACACAGGCCAGGTACTGAGAAAGGTACTTCTTAGAAGAAAAAAAAAAATAGGCAATACAAAATTTAATAAAATTGAAATATTAATTCAGAATTAGAAGTTACAGCATTTCAAGTCAGCAATACATTATGAGATTATTATATTAAAATCAACTCTCTTAAAATGGATCTTTCTCTTAAAATGATTGATAATATAAAATCAAGTTGCCTTTGCAAGTTCGTAAATTACGCCCAGCAAATAAAATATATGCCTTTTTGGGGAAGAAACAAACTCTTAAAATCCTTTATTAAGCTGCAAATGATGTTTGCTAACTTGAATACTAATTGCAATGCTTATACAAGAGCCTGGTAACATTAGTAATCATGAGATAGGTACTTATGTACAGTATCTTATTAAATCCTCCCATTAACCCTCCAGGTAGTATTACTCCATTTTACAAATGAGATCAGTCAAATTTAGAAAGGTCAAGTAACTAGTAAGTAGAAAAACCAGAATTTTAATCTACTTGATCTGACTCCGAAGTCTGGGGTATATCCAAAACATGACGCTGACTAATCAATAAATAACTTTTTTTTAATTCTTCAAAGCCCAGCTTAGTTACTTAATTCTCTATAACATCTGCTCTGATCTCTCTGGACTAAAAGTGATCTTTCCTATTCTGAACTCCAGTAAGACTTTGTGCTTTGGGATGGCACTTACCACTTTTTACCTCTTATTATTGTTACTTACTTACAGACCTTATCTCCCCTACTGGAATGTAAATTTTTTTCAGTTGGGCTTAGCAGAGTACCGAGCACATCTCAGGCACTCAATAAATATGTGATTTAATTAATTTTAAAATAAATGCAAAGATCATACTCTATTTCAGATGTGGTGAAACGACTCTGCATACGTAAAACATCTCCAGAGGATACTACTTAATTAAGAGAACTAAATTCATAATTCAAAATTATAATCACTCTTACAAGAGTTTAAAAATATGTAGTACAAACTTACCTTCTAATACTTCATCCTTTCCTTCTTTATCAGGGGATTCTTGTACAAGATAATGATGAGTGATTGAGAACTTGAAATCAGCAAAGGAAATCTCATCTGATTTCTCTTCCCATGTGCCAGAAGTAAATATACCCTGTATTTAACAAAAACAAAAAAAAAAAAAAGGAAAAACATCTACCTTATGGTATTCAATAGTTACCTTTAGGTTTATTAACCACAGATCTTTTTTCCCTTTTTCTGCCCATTAATCTAAAAGTTCGATCCTAAATTTATCCTCCCCATAATAAAAGGAAAAGGAAAAATATGTAAGTGAATAAACAAAGAGGAAATTATTTTATAAACTATTTATCAGTGTTCCTTTAGAAGAAAATTCCCCTAGAATATTAACTATCAAGTGACTTACAAAATTGTAATTTTCAAGTAATTTTTGTAAGATGAGTCTCTATATAAAATCATGAATATACAGTAAATCCCATGCCTCTTCACACACCAAAAAAACCCCAGCACCTTCTCTACCAACAGCAGAATCTCTGAGTAGCTTTTAACTGAAAATAGTTAAATTTCATAAATTTTAAAAATTAGAAAAAAATACATGACAATAAAATATATTTTTATTATAAAAATCTCAAATCTAATAACATCACTATGTGGTACACAGAATTACTGGATATCATAAATTGCTTCCGAAAAAAAAAAAGCAAATTTGTAAAATAAATTTAGGTCACATGGCATCTGTAGTACTTATTTGCTTAACAGGTTCTGCAAGCTTCTTTATCAAGCTTTGGCATTCAAATATTTTCATTTAAACAGCAACTTCTTCATTGGAAAATATTTTAATTAAAAGTTCCTAACAGCCCTCTTACTTACACAACATAACCATAAAAAAGGATTTTTGCCACAGGTCCTCTAGTCTCCCATAGCTATTCTTTCCACTGGAGAGAGATTACAGATAGTCATTACAGTGTAGCACCACCACTACAAGGTAGAAATACCAACTCAGCAACTTCCAAATACAGATAGCCACAAACTAGATAGGAAAAATGTAAGGAATGATTCTCTGCGTTACTGAATTTTTTAAAAGTGTTTTTCAGACTGTACCTAAGTTTTATATGTGTTCCTGGCAAGGTATTTATAATTCTGAATCTTTTTATTAGGAGAATAATCACCATGTATGATACATATCAAAAAATATGATTTTTATACATTGGGTTTCTTTAAAGTGAGGTTAACCTGTGTTAAATTAAGATATATATATATGGCCTGTACCAAAAGTCTCAAACTGCAATAAGTAATAAATGATATACATAAGAGCTTGGTTTGCTAGGAAGAATGCCCACAATAAAGCAGTGAAAGCTAAAACTAAGGCGGGGGGGAGAAGTCCAGAAAATGAGAGATAAGTCCCCCTTTCAAGCTTGCAGAAAAGCTGAAATTTTTTTTTGCCATATTTTTAATTGAAATATAGTCAATTTATAATGTTGTGCTAGTTTCTGATGTACAGCAAAGTGATTCAGTTATATAATACATATTCTTTTTCATATTCTTTTCCATTATGGTTTATTACAGAATATTGAATATAGTTCCCTGTGCTATACAACAGGACCTTGCTGTTTATCCATTCTGTATATAATAGTTTACATCTGCTAGTCCCAAACTCCCAGTCCAACCCTCCCACACCTCCCCTCCCCCTTGGCAACCACAAGTCTGTTCTCTATATGTCTATGAGTATGTTTCTGTTTCATAGGTAAGTTCATTTGTGTCATATTTTAGATTCCACATATAAGTGATACCATATGGTATCTGTCTTTTTCTTTCTGACTTACTTCACTTAGTATGATAATCTCTAGGTCCATCCATGTTGCTGCAAATGGCATTATGAAATATTCCCTTAAAATGATACGAAGAAACATTATCTGACCCTAATCCTGCATTCTAGGTACTACTGTCAACCTTACTGAACAGCTATCTCAAGGTGGATTTGGTTGTATTCAATAGAGAGGGCATCCAGGTTCTGTATCCAAAACAACTTTTTAAGATAATTTAGCTTAACTGAAAAACAACACTCCAACCTCCCTCCTTCAATTCCATTATGATACAGTCACTTGACACCAAATTCCAGTATGGTGTATATTTACTATTAGAACCAGAAAGGATAACTCTAGTTCAGAATTAATCTAGTAATTCATCAAAAATAACTTCTGATGGCCCTAATTAGACAATAAAAAGAATTAAGCACACAGACTAGAAAGAAAGAAAGCTGTCTGCATTCACAGATGGCATGATTATGTACATAATATATCCAAAGGAATCTACAAAGTACTAAAACTAACTTGAGTTTATGAAGCTGTGGAATTCAAGGTCAGTATACAAAAATCATGTGCATTTTTATATACATATACCAAGCAAACGCTTGGGAAATTAATTTTTTAAAAAATACCACTCTTATAACATCAAAAAAAAATCAAATATCTAGTGAAAAGACTTAATGAAAGATGAGCAAGAACTCTACCTAAAAATACCTCAAAGCATTACCAGAAGATATTAAAGACCTAAACAGAGATATTTCATGTACATGGATTGGAAAACACAACACCATTAAGATGTCAATTCTCCCAAATTGATGTATAACTTCAACACAATCCTAATCAAAATCCCAGCAGGCATTTTGTAAAAACTGCCAAGCTGATTCTAAAACTAACATGAAAATCCAAAGACCCTAGAATAGCTAAAATAATTTTTGATGAAAAGTATACTACCTGATTTTAAGATTTACTTTGCTACAGAAATTAAGACAGTACAGTATTGGCATAAGGAAAAATAGATCAATGAAACATAACAGATAGTCCAGAAATATACTCACACTAATACTTCATTTTACAACAGAGGAGCCACTACAATTCAGTAGGGAAAGGATGGTCTTTTCAACAAATGGTTCTGAAATAATTAGATATTCATATGGAAGAGAACACAGAATATCCTCACAACCTTAAAATAGGCAAAAATTCCTTTGACAAGACACAAAAGTCACTAACAATAAAATCAAAAACTGAGAAAATGAACTTCACTAAAATAAACATGCTTACCAAAAGACACAATTAAGGAAATGATTAGGAAAGCCATGGACTAATGGAAAAACTCAAAATACATATATCTGACAAAAGACTCACAACCAAGATGTACGAGAATAATTTTAAAAACGAAACAATCCAATATTTTTTTAATGAACAAATACTTGAACACTTAGCAAAAGAAGGTATGAATGACTAATAAATAGTTAACTGTGATGAATTACCAGATACTACTGAATATCAGTAGTCAACAGCGAAATGCAAATTAAAACCACAATGAGATACCACTTCACACCCAGTAAGATAACTAAAAATAAAAATCTGACAATGCCAACTGTCAAAATGTAGAGCAACTTGAAATCTCACATACTGCTAAGAGTATAAAATGGTACAACCTTGTACTTTAGAAAAGTTTGGCAGTTTCTAATAAAACTGAACACAAGACCTAGCAATTCTGCTCCTAAGAATATACTCAAGCAAAATCAAAGCATATGTTCACCAAATTGTTCATAGCAGCTTTACTATTAATAGTAAGAAAAAAAATGGAAACAATTTAAATAGTTATCAATAGGAGAAAGGATAAACACACTGTGGTACAGTCATATGATACAAAAAATGATATGTGTAACATGGATGAATTCTTAAAATATTATGTTGAGCAAAATGTCAGACACAAAGAATGCATAGCGTATGATTCCACTTATATGAAACTCAAAAACGGGTAGAATTAATATATAGTGAAAGAAATAAGAACTATGGTTACTTACGGGATAGAGAGAAAAACAAGGAATCTTTCTGGGATGATGAAAATTGTTTTTTACTTTAGATGGTAGTAACATGGGTACATACATTTGTCAAAATAAACCGTAAATCTGAATTTTGTCCATTTTACTGTGTGTAAAGTATAACCCAACAAAGAAAAAACATCAACAGAACACCTCTTTAAAAAGAGATAAGGAGATATGGGGGAATATTAAACTTCTGAGGAAAATGCGGTAGGTAGGGAGAGATGAAGATGCTCTTTTTCCAAAAGAAAAGATAATGGCAATTATGTAAGAACAACATGCACTAAACATCATCATGTGGACCCAACAATCCTTTCCACTCATCTTTCAACTTAATAAATTTTAGGTAATTAAGAAATATTCTCAGCCAGAACTTTGGAGGGCCAAAGACCTCAGCAAGATAAAGGTCACTCTCTTAGTTGAGCCCTTCACAATGTCAGGCCCAGACTATTTTAATAGCTTTCTACCGGTCTCCGTATCCCTACCCTACAATCCTTCTTCCACATGGTTACCTTCCTAAAATATAAATCTGATATTGTTCTTCTGTTTAAAATACTTTAGTGGATTTCCATAACCTATAAGTGGCTTCCAGAGATGTTTAATCATGTATTCTATCAGTAAAAGATTTTGAGTATCCATCTCCATGTGTATATTTTTATTAACAAATTAAGCATTACTGTAGCAATATATTATGCATATGATACATAAAACAAAAACATTAAAAAGGGATATAAAACATGTAATATAATTAGAAATCATAACACAAAAATGGCTCATCATGAGCACCTCTAAGTGTGGCATTACTGGGTTGGCCAAAAGGTTCATTCGGTTTTTTTCTGTAAGATGGCTCTAGTAGCACTTAGTTGTCTTTAACTTCATTTGAAACAATTTTGTTAGACTGTATGTGACAGCTGTCATATCAGCATGCATTTAAGAAAAGACTTATCAAAATTGGTGAATTTTTGTGTAGCCATTTTAATATTGAAGATGGAAGAAAAAAAGCAACATTTTTGGCATATTATGCTTTATTATTTCAAGAAAGGTAAAACGCAACTGAAACGCAAAAAAAAAGATTTGTGCAGTGTTTGGAGAAGGTGCTGTGACTGATCAAACGTGTCAGAAGTGGTTTGCGAAGTTTCGTGCTGGAGATTTCTCGCTGGACGATGCTCCACGGTCGGGAAGACCAGTTGAAGTTGACAGCGATCAAATCGAGACGTTAGCTGAGAACAATCAACGTTAAACAGTGCGGGAGACAGCCGACATACTCAAAATATCCAAATCAAGCACTGATAACCATTTGCACCAGCTTGGTTATGTGAATCGCTTTGATGTTTGGGTTCCACATGAGTTAAGCAAAAAAAAAAACTTCTTGACTGTATTTCCGTATTCAATTCTCTACTTAAATGTAACGAAAATGTTCCGTTTTTAAAATAAATTGTGACAGGCAATGAAAAGTGGATACTGTACAACAATGTGGAACAGTAGAGATCGTGGGGAAAGTGAAATGAACCACCACCCACGACACCAAAGGCTGGTCTTCATTCAAAGAAGGTGATGTTGTGTATACGGTGGGATTGGAAGGGAGTCCTTTATTATGACCTCCTTCTAGAAAACCAAGCGATTAATTCCAACAAGTATTGCTCCCCGTTAGACCAACTGAAAGCAGCACTCAACAAAGAGCGTCCAGAATGAGTCAAGAGAAAATGCATAATCTTCCATCAGGATGACGCAAGACCGCATGTTTCTCTGATGAGCAGGCGAAAACTGTTACAGCTTGGCTGGGAAGTTCTGATTCATCCGCTGTATTCACCAGACATTGCACCTTTGGATTTCCATTTATTTCGGTCTTTATAAAATTCTCTTAATGGAAAAAATTTCAATTCCCTGGAAGACTGTAAAAGGCACCTGGAAGGGTTCTTTGCTTAAAAAGTTAAAAAGTTTCAGGAAGATGGAATTATGAAGTTGCCTGAAAAATGGCAGAAGGTAGTGGAACAAAAGGGTGAATACGTTGTTCAATTAAGTTCTTGGTGAAAATGAAGAATGTGTCTTTTATTTTTACTTAAAACCTGAAGGCACTTCTTGGACTGGTAGAAACACAAAACCCCCAGACTCGGCCCCACCCCTTACTGTTTTATCTCCCACGGTTACCTTCCACCTACCCTGTGTTACGATCCTAACAACTTGTATTTCCTCAGAGGTGTGCTTTATCTTTGACATCCAGGCACAGACTATTTATCCTGCTCTTCTCTACTTTCTCTTAGCATATCTTTCACATATTCATTCTTCAAAACTCATCCTAAATGTTATTTCCCGTAGAAACTCTGCTTTATCTCCATAAAAGGTAATGATTCTCAGTGTCTTGTTCAAATCATTAGAATGGCTTCTTATTCAAGTCACTTACTTATATATCTATTTCTCCATTAGACTGTAAAGAGCAAAGACTACAGTCTATTCTTTGCAGCCTAGAACTTAACAGTGCCTACATGCTTAATAAGTATCTTAGGAATTACCTTTATCAGTATTCACAAAGAAACTCGTATTTTCCAAGTATACTGGAAATATTTCAGTAAGTACACAGAATATATAGACTGAGGTCTAGTCTAACAACCTGAAATACCACACAACCCAGTCCTAAAGGTATTCTCTCTGACTTGACATATGTACATCACAGTCCTCATGCTGAGCTCCTCCTGAAGTTAATTTCCACATGGTATAAATCAAACACAGGTGGATAAACTCACTGTCTTCCTGGATTAAGAGATTTTCTGTAACACCTAAACATAAGCCATCTTTAAGATTTATTGGTTACCAGAATCAAATTTCACATCATAAACAACCTACCATTAAAAATATAATCTTCCATTTTAAAACTAAAACTGTTTAAATTACTGTTTAACAAATTATTAAAAATTTTTTTCTTCTACTGACAAAAGCAACACATTATTGAAAAGGAAAAAAATATAGTGAAGCATAAAACCTAGTGGCTTTTTCCATTTCTTTTTCTGAGGAGCATAGAGCTGTGGTTCTCACCCTAATTAAACTTTATAATCAACTACAAGGCTTTAAAAAACATACTGATAACTAGGCTCCACAATAGACTAATTAAATCAGAATCTCTGAGGTTGTGTCTAAACCCTAGAATTTTTCAAAAGCTCCCCAAGTGATTCTAATGTGCAACCAGGGTAAACAAAACCTTGGTATAAAGCTAAAAATGAAAGTTTTCATGCACTGATGGAGGAAATCCTTTTGAACATTTGCAGTACTGAAATACAAATATTAAAAAGCCATCTAGGGCTTCCCTGGTGGTGCAGTGGTTGAGAATCTGCCTGCCAAAGCAGGGGACATGGGTTCGAGCCCTGGTCCGGGAAGATCCCACACGCCGCGGAGCAACTGGGCCCGTGAGCCACAATCACTGAGCCTGCGCGTCTGGAGCCTGTGCTCCACAACAAGAGAGGCCGCGATAGTGAGAGGCCCGCGCACTGCGATGAAGAGTGGCCCCCGCTCGCCACAACTAGAGGAAGTCCGCGCGCAGCAACGAAGATCCAACACAGCCATAACTAACTAAATAAATAAATAAATAAATTAAATTAAATTAAAAAAAAAAAAGCAATGTTTAAAAAAAAAAAGCCATCTATGTTGGGACAACTAAATATCCGCATGCAAAAAAAAGTTGGAACCTTTATGCTTACACTAGGCATGAAAATTAACTCAAAATGGATCACAGACCTAAATGGAAGAGCAAGAACTATAGACACCATCAAGAAAGTGAAAAGACAACCCACAATACATGCTGCAACATGGCGAATGGGAAAAAATGTGTGAATTATGTATCTCATAAGGGACTTGTATCCAGAATATATAAAAAACATTTACAAATGAATAATAAAAAGACAATCCAATTTAAAAATGGGCAGGGACTTTCCTGGTGGTCAGCGCTTAAGACTCCAAGCTTCCACTGCAGGGGGCATGGGTTCGATCCCTGGTCAGGAACTAAGATCCCACATGCTGCCCAGTGCAGCCAAAAAAGTAAAAATAAATAAATAAATCTACTTTAGAAAAAAAATGGGCAAAGAATCTGAATAGACATTTCTCTAAAGAAGATATACAAATGGCCAATAAGAACATGAGAAAGGGACTTCCCTGGTAGCGCAGCAGTTAAGAATCCGCCTGCCAATGCAGGGGACAGGGGTTCAAGCCCTGGTCTGGGAAGATCCCACATGCCGCAGAGCAACGAAGTCCAGGCACCACAACTACTGAGCCTGTCCTCTGGAGCCCGCAAGCCACAACTACTGAGCCTACATACTGCAACTACTGAAGCCCGCGCACCTAGAGCTCGTGCTCTGCAACAAGAGAAGCCACTGCAATGAGAAGCCTGCACACTGCAACGAAGAGTAGCCCCCACTCGACACAACTAGAGAAAGCCTGTGCACAGCAACAAAGACCCAATGCAGCCAAAAAATATAAATAAATTAATAAATTAAAATAACATGAGAAAATGTTCAACATGAACAGCCATTAGGAAAATGCAAATCAAAGCCACAATGAGACATCAATTCATATCCACTAGGATGGCTATAATTAAAAAGATAATATCAAGGGAGGAGATCAATTGGTGGAGTAGGAGAATGCTGAGCTCACCTCCCCACAGGAACACATCACAATACAGCTACATGAGGAGGAATTCTTATTGAAAACAAATTGGAGAATGATAGAAAGACTCTTCTTCAACCAAGGCTATGAGGAAAGATCCACACCAAGTCAGGTAGAAAGTGAGGAGAAGCAATCAGGACCTGCAGCACTAGGAGGGGACACAGAAGAGGAGACGGATATCACAGGCTCAGAGATCCTCCGTGGGGAGTGAGTGGTCCAAGCCACATATTGAGCACCCCCTACCTGGGGTTCAACACCAGGAAGATGTGTCTCCTTAGCTGGTTTGAACACTAGTGGAACTTATAGGAGGGCTATAAGAAACCGAGATTCTACTCCTGAAGAATGCACACACATGCTTGCTTACTCCCAGGAATAAGGCCTAGGAAGAAGAGTGAAACTTCCTTGGGCTCTGGCTGGTTTCCCAAAACCACACACAAAGCGTGGGCACCCTGGTCCACACCAAGCACCTCTCCAGCACCTCTAGCTATTTATTCATTTATTTTATTTATTTATTTTTGGCTGCACTGGGTCTTCGTTACTGCATGAGGGCTTTCTCTAGTTGTGGCGAGCGGGAGCTACTCTTTGTTACGGTGCACGGGCTTCTCATTGCAGTGGCTTTTCTTGTTGCGGAGCACAGGCTCTAGGCGTGAGCTTCAGTAGTTGTAGCACACGGGCTCAGTAGTTTTGGCTCGCGGGCTCCAGAGCGCTGGCTCAGTAGTTGTGGTGCACAGGCTTAGTTGCTCCGCGGCATGTGGGATCTTCCCAAACCAGGGCTTGAACCCCTGTCCCCTGCATTGGCAGGCGGATTCTTAACTACTGCGCCACCAGGGAAGCCCCAAACATTTTTAAAATGTCTGTACAGATTACTTCCCTGCCCTTCAGGATAAGAACTACATCCACTGAGTGTCTACTAAGCCAAGTAATTAATGTGTAATTATGTGTGTATGTGCATGTTTGTGTGTGTGCACACATAAAATCTCCTAACACTGTCATATAAGTTTCAACCCTATTTTATAGATGAGAAAAGGTTCAAAGATTTAAAAACCTGTCCAAGGCTACAATACCATTAAGTACTAAAGCTAGAATTCGATCCACCACAGCCTGGTTCTTTCCACTAGAAGCTAAGGCAGATAGACATAAACATGCACATATACATATATAAATTCAATAGTACATATGCGAACAAGATAAACAAGGAGAACAATATATGGGTCAGAACTTAAGGAGATGGTGGATAAATACCAAATGAGTCAGAAATGGATTCATTCAGAAAACTGGATCCCCGTTAGTCTGCAGGTAAGGTAAGGCTAATAAGAAAGAACAGATAATGATCTGGGGCAGGAAACTGGATGTCAAATTTAGGGAACAAATAGTCCAATTCAGCTGAAGTTTCCTACAGGGAATAGAGAAAAAAAAAAGGTAGAGATCTGACAGTGGATGTCTACGAATATCAGTTCTAGGAGTTTCAACTTCACCCTGTGGGCAATGAAGAGCCTTTGAAGGCTTCTGTGTAGGCTTGTAACATGATAACGGTATTAGTTGAGGAGAATTCCTCTGAACACCCTGGATGGAAAGAAGAAATAGGATAGAGCTAAGGTAGGGAAGAGGATAGGAGAAAATATTTGCAGGTTATATATCATATATTGGGTTGGCCAAAACGTTCGTTCGGGTTTTTCCGTAACATCTTACGGAAAAACCCGAACGAACGTTTTGGCCAACTCAATAAGAGATTAATATCTAGAATGTAATAAAGAACTCTTACAACTTAACAACTGCATTTAAAAATGAGCAAAGAGACCTTCAAGATGGCGGAGGAGGAAGACATGGAGATCACCTTCCTCCCCACAAATACATCAGAAATACATCTACACGTGGAACAACTCCTACAGAACACCTACTGAACGCTGGCAGAAGACTGAGACTTCCCAAAAGGCAAGAAACTCCCCACGTACCTGGGTAGGGCAAAAGATAAAAGAAAAAACAGAGACGAAAGAATAAGGACGGGACCTGCACCTCTGGGAGGGAGCTGTGAAGGAGGAAAAGTTTCCACACACTAGGAAGCCCCTTCACTAGCAGAGACGGGACAGGGGGGTGGGCAGGGGGGAAGCTTCGGAGCCACAGAGGAGAGCGTAGCAACAGCGGTGCAGAGGGCAAAGCGGAGAGATTCCCGCACACAGCATGGGTGCCGACCAGCACTCACCAGCCCGAGAGGCTTGTCTGCTCACCTGCCGGGGTGGGCGAGGGCTGGGAGCTGAGGCTCAGGCTTCAGAGGTCAGACCCCAGGGAGAGGACTGGGGTTGGCTGCGTGAACACAGCCTGAAGGGGGCTAGTGCGCCACAGCTAGCCGGGAGGGAGTCCGGGAGAAACTCTGGACCTGCCTAAGAGGCAAGAGGCCATTGTTTCGGGGTGCACGAGGAGAGGGGATTCAGAGCACCGCCTAAACGAGCTCCAGACACGGGCATGAGCCGTGGCTATCAGCACAGACACTAGAGACGAGCATGAGACGCTAAGGCTGCTGCTGCAGCCACCAAGAAGCCTGTGTGCAAGCACAGGTCACTATCCACACCACCCCTCCCAGGAGCCTGTGCAGTCCACCACTACCAGGGTCCCGTGATCCAGGGACAACTTCCCCGGGAGAACACACAGGGCCTCAGGCTGTTGCAATGTCACACCGGCCTCTGCTGCCTCAGGCTCGCCCTGCATTCCGTACTCCCCCTCCCCCTGGCCTGAGTGAGCCAGAGCCCCCTAATCAGCTGCTTTAAACCCATCCTGTCTGGGCGGGAACAGACGCCCTCAGGAGACCTACATGCAGAGCCGGGGCCAAATCCAAAGCTGAACCCCAGGAGCTGTATGAACAAATTAGAGAAAGGGAAATCTCTCCCAGCAGCCTCAGGAGCAGCGGATTAAATCTCCACAATCAACTTGATGTACACTGCATCTCTGAAATACCTGAATAGACAATGAATCAACCCAAATTGAGGCAGTAGACTCTGGGGACAACTGTAGACTTGGGGTTTGCTATCTGCATCTAATTTATTTCTGGTTTTATGTTTATCTTAGTTTAGTATTTAGAGTTTATCATCATTGGTAGATTTGTTTATTGATTTGCTTGCTCTTTTTTTTAATGTAGATATATATATTTTTTTCCTTTTTCTCTTTTTATGGGTATAGGTGTATGCTTCTTTGTGTGATTTTGCCTGTATAACTTTGCTTTTACCACTTGTCCTACGGTTCTCTCTGTCCGTTTTTGTTTTTGTTTTTTTAGTATAGTTTTTAGCACTTATTGTTGGATTTGTGTTTTGGTTTGGGTGCTCTCTTCCTTCTTTCTTTCATTTTCTTTCCTTTTTTAATTACTTTTTAATTTTTTATTTTTAATAATTTTTTTATTTCTTATTTTAATAACTCCATTTACTTTATTTTTTAATTTTTTTCTCCCTTTTCTTCTGAGCCGTGTGGCTGACAGGGTCTTGGTGCTCTCACCAGGTGTCAGGCCTGTGCCTCGGAGGTGGGAGAGACGAGTTCAGGACACTGGTCCACCAGAGACCTCCCGGCTCCAAGTAATAACAAATGGCGAAAGCTCTCCCAGAGATCTCCATCTCAACGCTAAGACCCAGCTCCACTCAACGACCAGCAAGCTACAGTGCTGGAAACCCAATGCTAAACAGCTAGCAAGACAGGAACACAACCACACCCATTGGCAGAGAGGCTGCCTAAAATCATAATAAGGTCACAGACACCCCAAAACACACCACCAGATGCTGTCCTGCCCACCAGAAAGACAAGATCCAGACTCATCCACCAGAACACAGGCTCCAGTCCCCTCCACCAGGAAGCCTACACAACCCACTGAACCAACCTTACCCACTGGGAGAAGACACCAAAAACAATGGGAACTACGAACCTGCAGCCTGTGAAAAGCAGACCCCAAACACAGTAAGGTAAGCAAATTGAGAAGACAGAGAAATACACAGCGGATGAAGGAGCAAGGTAAAAACCCACCAGCCAAACAAAGGAAGAGGAAATAGGCAGTCTACCTGAAAAACAATTCAGAGTAATGATAGTAAAGATGATCCAAAATCTTGGAAATAGAACGGAGAAACGCTGAACAAGGACCTAAAAGAACTAAAGAGCAAACAAACAATGATAAACAACAGAATAAATGAAATTGAAAAATCTCTAGAAGGAATCAATAGCAGAATAAGTGAGGCAAAAGAACGGATAAGGGACCTGGAAGATAAAATAGTGGAAATAACTACCACAGAGCATATTAAAAAAAAAAGAATGAAAAGAATTGAGGAGAGTCTCAGAGACCTCTGGGACATCATTAAACATACCAACATTCGAACTATAGGGGTCTCAGAAGAAGAAGAAAAAAAGACAAGGACTGAGAAAATATTTGGAGAGATTATAGTCGAAAACTTCCCTAATATGGGAAAAGAAGTAGTCAATCAATACCAGGAAGTGCAGAGAGTCCCATACAGGATAAATCCTAGGAAAAACACGCCAAGACACATATTAAGCAAACTATCAAAAATTAAATACAAAGAAAAAATATTAAAAGCAGCAAAGGAAAAACAACAAATAACACACAAGGGAATCCTCATAAGGTAAACAGCTGATCTTTCAGCAGAAACTCTGCAAGCCAGAAGGGAGTGGCAGGACATATTTAAAGTGATGAAAGAGAAAAACCTACAACCAAGATTACTCTACCCAGCAACCATCTCTTTCAGATTCAAGGGAGAAATTAAAACCTTTAGAGATAAGCAAAGACTAAGAGAATTCAGCACCACCAAACCAGCTTTACAACAAATGCTGAAGGAACTTCTCTAGGCAGGAAACACAAGAGAAGGAAAAGACCTATAATAACAAACTCAAAACATTATGAAAATGGTAATAGGAACATACATATCGATAACTACCTTAAATGTAAATGGATTAAATGCTCCCACCAAAAGACACAGACTGGCTGAATGGATACAAAAACAGAACCCGTATATATGCTCTCTAAAAGAGACTCACTTCAGACCTAGGGACACATACAGACTGAAAGTGAGGGGTGGAAAAAGATATTCCATGCAAAAGGAAATCAAAAGAAAGCTAGAGTAGCAATTCTCGTATCAGACAAAACAGACTTTAAAATAAAGATTATTACAAAAGACAAAGAAGGACACTACATAATGATCAAGGGATCAATACAAGAAGAAGACATAACAATTGTAAATATTTATGCCCCTAACATATGAGCACCCCAATACATAAGGCAAACGCTAACAGCCATAAAAGAGGAAACTGACAGTAACACAATCATAGTAGGGGACTTCAACACCCCACTTTCACCAATGGACAGATCATCCAAAATGAAAATAAATAAGGAAACACAAGCTTTAAATGATACATTAAACAAGATGGACTTAATTGATATTTATAGGACATTCCATCCAAAAACAAGAGAATACACTTTCTTCTCAAGTGCTAATGGAACATTCTCCAGGACAGATCATATCTTGGGTCACAAATCAAGCCTTGGGTAAATTTAAGAAAATTGAAATCATATCAAGTATCTTTCCTGACCACAACGCTATGAGACTAGATATCAATTACAGGAAAAAAAACTGTAAAAAATACAAACACATGGAGGCTAAACAATACACTATTAAATAACCAAGAGATCACTAAAGAAATCAAAGAGGAAATCAAAAAATACCTAGAAACAAATGACAATGAAAACACGATGACCCAAAACCTATGGGATGCAGCAAAAGCAGTTCTAAGAAAGAAGTTTATAGCAACACAATCCTACCTCAACAACAAGAAACACCTCAAACAACCTAACCTTACACCTAAAGCAATTAGAGAAGGAAGAACAAAAAGACCCTAAAGTTAGCAGAAGGAAGGAAATCATAAATATCAGATGAGAAATAAATGAAAAAGAAATGAAGGAAACAATAGCAAAGATCAATAAAACTAAAAGCTGGTTCTTTGAGAAGATAAACAAAATTGATAAACCATTAGCCAGACACATCAAGAAAAAAAGGGAGAAGACTCAAATCAACACAATTAGAAATGAAAAAGGAGAAGTAACAACTGACACTGCAGAAATACAAAGGATCATGAGAGATTACTACAAGCAACTCTATGCCAATAAAATGGACAACCTGGAAGAAATGGACACATGCTTAGAAAAGCACAACCTTCCAAGACTGAACAAGGAAGAAATAGAAAACATAAACAGACCAATCACAAGCACTGAAATTGAGACTGTGATTAAAAATCTTCCAACAAACAAAAGCCCAGGACCAGATGGCTTCACAGGTGAATTCTACCAAACAGTTACAGAAGAGCTAACACCTATCCTTCTCAAACTCTTCCAAAATATAGCAGAGGGAGGAACACTCCCAAACTCATTCTACGAGGCCACCATCACCCTGATACCAAAACCAGACAAAGATGTCACAAAGAAAGAAAACTACAGGCCAATATCACTGATGAACATAGATGCAAAAATCCTCAACAAAATACTAGCAAACAGAATCCAACAGCACATTAAAAGGATCATACACCATGATCAAGTGGGGCTTATCCCAGGAATGCAACGATTCTTCAATATATGCAGATCAATCAGTGTGATAAACCACATTAACAAATTGAAGGACAAAAACCATATGATCCTCTCAATTGATGCAGAAAAAGCTTTTGACAAAATTCAACACCCATTTATGATAAAAATCATCCAGAAAGCAGGCACAGAGGGAACTTACCTCAACATAATAAAGGCCATATATGATGAACCCACAGCCAACATCGTTCTCAATGGTGAAAAACTGAAACCATTTCCACTAAGATCAGGAACAAGACAAGGTTGCCCACTCTCACCACTATTATTCAACATAGTTTTGGAAGTTTTAGCCACAGCAATCAGAGAAGAAAAAGAAATAAAAGGAATACAAATTGGAAAAGAAGAAGTAAAGCTGTCACTGTTTGCAGATGACATGATACTATACGTAGAGAATCCTAAAGATGCTACCAGAAAACTACTAGAGCTAATCAATGAATTTGGTAAAGTAGCAGGATACAAAATTAATGCACAGAAATCTCTTGCATTCCTATACACTAATGATAAAATATCTGAAAGAGAAATTAAGGAAACATTCCTATTTACCACTGCAACAAAAAGAATAAAATACCTAGGAATAAACCTACCTAAGGAGACAAAAGACCTGTATGCAAAAAAACTATAAGACACTGATGAAGGAAATTAAAGATGATACAAATAGATGGAGAGATATACCATGTTCTTGGATTGGAAGAATCAACACTGTGAAAGTGACTATACTATCCAAAGCAGTCTACAGATTCATTGCAATCCCTATCAAACTAACAATGGCATTTTTCACAGATCTAGAACAAAAAATTACACAATTGGGCTTCCCTGGTGGCGCAGTGGTTGAGAATCTGCCTGCTAATGCAGGGGACACGGGTTCGAGCCCTTGCCTGGGAAGATCCCACATGCCGCGGAGCAACATGTGCCGTGAGCCACAACTACTGAGCCTGCACGTCTGCAGCCTGTGCTCCGCAACAAGAGAGGCCGCGATAGTGAGAGGCCCGCGCACCGTGATGAAGAGTGGCCCCCGCTTGCCACAACAAGAGAAAGCCCTCGCACAGAAACGAAGACCCAACACAGCCAAAAATAAATAAATTGATTAATTAATTTTTAAAAAAGAACAAAAAACCGTTTAAAAAAAAATTACACAATTTGTATGGAAACACAAAAGACCCCAAGTAGCCAAAGCAATCTTGAGAAAGAAAAACGGAGCTGGAGGAATCAGGCTCCCTGACTTCAGACTATGCTACAAAGCTACAGTAATCAAGACAGTATGGTACTGGCACAAAAATAGAAATATAGATCAATGGAACAGGATAGAAAGCCCAGAGATAAACCCATGCATATATCGTCACCTTATCTTTGATAAAGGAGGCAAGAATATACAATGGAGAGAAGACAGCCTCTTCAATAAGTGGTGCTGGGAAAACTGGACAGCTACATGTAAAAGAATGAAATTAGGACACTCCCTAACACCATACACAAAAATAAACTCAAAATGGATTAAAGACCTAAATGTAAGGCCAGACACTATGATGTGCCAGACACTATGATGCTGCAAAATGATGCAGCTGCTGTGGAAAACAATATGGTGGTTCTTCAAAAACTTAAAAATAGAACCACCAATGATTTAGCAATCCCATTTTTGGGTATATACCCAAAAGACTTAAAAGCAGGGACTCAAACTGGTATTTGTACAACCATATTCATAGCAGCATTATTTGCAATAGCCAAAGGTAGAAGCAACCCGTGTCTAATGACGAATGAATGGATTAACAAAGTGTAGCATATACATATAATAGACTTTTATTTCAGCCTTAAAAAGGAATGAAATGGACACACACTACAATATGGGTAAACTTTGAAGACATTATGCTAAGAGAAACAAGCCAGACATAAATATTGTATGATTCCTTTCATATGATGTTGTTAGTGTTTAATGAGTATAGTTTCAGTTTAGGATGATGAAAAAGTTCTCGATATGGATGGTGGTAATCAGTGCACAACAGTGTGAATGCACTTAATTAATGCCTGAACTGTACACTTAACAATGGTTAAATTGGTAATTTTTTTTTACAAGTTTTCTTATGTTCTTTGCTAAAATGAAAAATTTATAATTTTTGTAATGCAAAAGACACATTCAAATTAAAAGAAAAATGACAGGCTAGGCAAAAGATCTGCAACACAGTTATTAACAAAGCCCTTCTATAACTCAGTAAGACAGTAGAAAATTGGTGAATGTATATAATGAGCAATCGAAAGGGAAATTCTAATGTTTAATAAACATGAAGGAACACTCATTTTCAACAGTGCTCAGGAAAATATACATAAAAATTAGATAGTTTTACATTGACAAAAATATAATGAAAATTGTGTTGGAGGACTGAGGAAATGGGTGCATTCATGTGCCATGCATGAGGAGAGCAGAAGTACATTCAATCATCTTGGTGGAAAACAAAGCTGTATTTATCAAAAATAAAAAACACATTCCCTTTGACTTAGTAATCCTACTTTTAGAACTGTTATGGAAATATTCATACAAGTCTGCAAATGTATGTACAATAATGCTTACTACCCCAGTGCTACAACTGCAAAAACTGAAAATTAAATATACTTTCAATAGGAATATAAACAAGACATTATGGTACAGTTATACAGTGCACTACAATGCAAGCGTTAAAATAATGAGATAGATGTCTGTGTCTTATCTTGGAAAAAAAGCCAACAAAATATAAAGTTTTTTTAAAAGGGCAGTTGTAGCACAAAACAGATCTTTTTTTTTAAAGGTATGACACAGACACACGGAATAGAATATCAAACAGTTAAACACTGTTAGCTCTGAAAAGGAGATGGGCAGAAGGGAAGTGATGAGGAGGAAACTGTCACTTTTGAAATACAAACATTATTTGATTTGGTTATATTATTTTTGCAGTTACAGGGTTTTTTAAATTTTAATAAAAATATTCTGACCTCAAAACTAGAAAATGGAAAGGACAGGAAAGACAATTTCAGGAAACTGACTTCAGAAGACAACTTTCTAGGCCATAAGACAGATATCTTGCCCCCAAATATTTCTCCATACAATCTAAAGCTGTTTATTTACTTTTCTTACATTTTCCTGAAATTCCACTGGTGTCCTTTTAAAAACATTAAAAACTTGAGCATTGTATGGTGGAAAGGAATTCAGGCTAGGAGCCCAAAAGCAGTTTCTGTGAATTACTTTAGTCATTGATAGGATAAGGAACTCTCCCTGGAAGAGTAACAATTTCAATTTCATTTTTATTTTCCTTTAGCATTTTAGTAGCATACAAAACCAAAATACTTTTTGTAAGATCAAGTGATTATCACCCATTCAAATCTTTTTAAATAAATTAATAAAAAACTACACTCTGCTAACCCAAGTAAGATTAGCATTATATTTTGGAGATGGGGATAGAAACAGGAAACAAAGGAAAGAAGCAGGTAATTTTGGAGCATTCAACATTTAAGGGTAGGGCTGACTTGAGTCAAAACTTGAGGCCAGGATACCAGAGACTGAGTAAAAGACTAGGGAGGTAGAGGTATATTAAGGACAAATTTCACTGACTTAAAAATTATTACTTGTGTGTGGGGTACAAAACTTCATGATCGGACTTCCCTGGTGGCGCAGTGGTTAAGAATCCGCCTGCCAATGCAGGGGACACGGGTTCAATCCCTGGTCCGGGAAGATCCCACATGCTGCGGAGCAACTAAGCCCGTGCATCACAACTACTGAGCCTGCGCTCTAGAGCCTGCGAGCCACAACTACTGAGCCCACGTGCCACAACTACTGAAGCCCACACACCTAGAGCCCATGCTCCACAACAAGAGAAGCCACTGCAATGAGAAGCCCATGCACTGCAACAAGGAGTAGCCCCCGCTCACTGCAACTAGAGACAGCCTGTGCGCAGCAACAAAGAACCAACGCAGCCAAAATTTAATTAATTAATTAATTTAAAAAAAAAAAAAAAACTTCATGATCAAGTAAACCTTTGGATATGTACTCAACCAAAACAAAATACATTAATTCTTTAAATAGTAAATGCATACGAAACAAAATTGAAAATAGTAGCTTTTATTTAATCTTTTTTGAGTCACACGTTCCTTTAAGTATCCGATGAAAGCTCTGGACCATCTGCCAGGAAAATCATGCATATTCACATTAAAAATTAAGCATGTATAAAAAAAATTAAGCATGTACACAATTTAAAGAGACCTAAGACCTGGGTTAAGAACTCCCATTAAAAATGGTGGTGAGGTCCCTCTGTCCACAAAGAACTTCATCCTTTAAACTGGCTTAACTCTAATTCTACTAACATGATAAAACCTAACTTCCACCATAATTTTCTCTTTTTTTCCCTAAATTTTTTATTTTTATTTATTTATTTATTTTTGGCTGTACCACATGGCATGTGGGATCCTCATTCCCTGACCAGGGATCGAACCCATGCCCCCTGCATTGCAAGCGTGGAATCCTAACCACTGGACTGCCAGGGAAGTCCCAACCATAATTTGCTTAAGCAACTGAGTTCAGAGATCTAATTTGGGATTAACCACTTGAACACCTACAAGTCATTGGTTGTACACTTCATGGAGGGAGGAACAGAAAGAATACAGTCCTCTATTGGTGTCTGTAGAGAACTGGTTTAAGGACGTCTCTCCCACAGCCCCCTAGATACCAAAATCATCAGATAGTCAACTCCCTTACATAAAATAGTGTAATATTTGCATAGAAACTATGCACATCCTCTTGTGTATTTTAAATCATCTCTAGATTACTTATGATACATAATACAATGTAGATGCTATACAAATAGTTGTAAATACTATGTAAATAGTTGCCAGTGCCACAAATTTAAGTTTTGCTTTTTGGAACTTTCTGGAATTTTTTTTTTACAATATTTTTGATCCTCGGTTGAATCTGCAGATGTGGAACCCACAGATATGGAGGGTTGACTATACTGATAGCTGAGGAATAGATAAAATGACTATGGAGTAAAGAGGTAAAGTATTTAACAATCTGGAGGTGAGGGAGGGTAGAGAGGTTGTTTTAATCAACAGGAAGCAGAATAACAATTCCTGATCCATAGTAGGAACTCTATAAATGAATGAATGAAAAGTGAATAAAACAATAAATGAACAAAAGGAAGTAGCTGAAGAGACTGACTACATGGCTCCAGTAACAGGGAGAGAATTTTAATATTTTGGGCACTACCCTGAAAACATAATTTAAACATTTCCTCCTCACTATAGAAAAATACAGTCAAAATTCTCATCAGCCATATTTACAACCAAATTTTTAGAAAATGACTCACCCATTAGACTTGCCAACTGCAGGATATATAAAATTCATTAGGAGGAAAAAATCAAATTACTAAATCAGAATCAAAGAAAAAAGGAGAAAAATTACTAAGTCAAAGGAGGAAAAAAGTAAAAAATAAAATCAAAATATAAAGAAAAGAGCTACTTACAAAATTAAATGCAGACATATTAAACTAAATACTAACTTACTTTAAAATACACCAGGGACTTCCCTGGTGGCGCAGTGATTAAGAATCCGCCTGCCAATGCAGGGGACATAGGTTTGAGCCCTGGTCCAGGAAGATCCTACATGCCATGGAGCAACTACTGAGCCTGCACTCTAGAGCTCTCGAACCACAACTACTGAGCCCACGTGCCACAACTACTGAAGCCCACATGCACAGAGCCCGTGCTAAGCCACTGCAAAGAGAAGCAGATTCTTAACCACTGTGCCACCTGGGAAGCCCCAAAAAATCTTTTAAAATATACAAAAGAAAAATAAAAACTATGAAATAATAGAACTAAAAATGTCTGAAGAGACGTCTCATCTATCTCTGATGAAACCTGAACCTTTTCAGCCAAAATACATTACATAGAGTTTTATTTTTTCCCAGCTAGGTGCTAAGTTTTTAACTTCTAGGAGCTCTAAGGAAGCCATTGATACTTTTTACAGCAAATAAGTGTTAAGTAATTCTATTAGTTTATATTCTATTCTACTTAAGCAAATATCATTTTAAAGCTTCTGGTGAATACTTTTAAGAGAGGCAACGCCAGCAGCAGCAAAAACTAACTGAGATGGCCCAATGCCACAAAGGGAGTGAGCACTAAAACTAGAATTCTTGAGAGGGAAGGACTGGGAGTGTGGGATTAGCAGATGTAAACTATTATACATAGAAAGGATAAACAACAAGGTCCTACTGTATAGCACAGGGAACTATATTCGATATCCTGTGATAAACCATAATGGAAAAGAATATGAAAAAAGGAATGTCTGTATGTGTATACGTGAGTCACTCTGCTGTACAGCAGAGATTGCCACAACATTGTACATCAACTATACGTCAATAAAAAAAAGATTTTAATTTAGAAATCTATCACCAGAAAACTACTAGAACTCATTAATCGGGGCTTCCTTGGTGGCGCAGTGGTTGAGAATCTGCCTGCCAATGCAGGGGACACGGGTTCAGGCCCTGGTCTGGGAGGATCCCACATGCCGTGGAGCAACTAGCCCTGTGAGCCACAACTACTGAGCCTGTGCTCTAGAGCCCGCGAGCCACAACTACTGAGCCTGTGCTCTAGAGCCCGCGAGCCACAACTACTGAGCCTGCGCGTCTGGAGCCTGTGCTCTGCAACAAGAGAGGCCGCAACAGTGAGAGGCCCGCACACTGCGATGAAGAGTGGCCCCCGCTCGCCGCAACTAGAGAAAGCCCTCACACAGAAACGAAGACCCAACACAGCCAAAAATAAATAAATAAATAAATAATTAAAAACTTTAAAAAAAAATGGTTAAAGTGGTAAACCGTTTGTACAAATCGTCCTTGACTTATGATGGTGTTATTATGGCCCAATAAACTCATAATAGGTTGGAAATATCGTTAAGTCAACATAATACACCTAATCTATCATATATTATAGCTTAGCCTAGCCTACCTTAAACATGCTCAGAACACTTAACATTAGCCTAGTTAGACAAAATCATCTAACACAAAGCCTATTTTGTAATGAAATGCTGACTACCTCATGTAATTTTTTGAGTACTTAAAGTGAAAAACAGAATGGTTACACGGGTACAGAACAGTTTTAAGTGTATCAGTTGCTTACCCTCGTGATCGAATGGTTTACTGGGAGCTGCAGCTTGCTGCCCAGCATCACGAGAGAGTACTGTACCACACAGGCTAGCCTGGGAAAAGATCAAAATTCAAAATTCAAAGTACAATTTCCACTGAGTGTGTATCACTTTTGTATCATACCCATCGAAAAATCCTAAGTCAGACCACCGTAAGTTGGAGACCATCTGTATATATTTTACCACAATAAAAAAAAATTAATCAACATACTTAACCATATTCAGAGAATAAAAAAGAAAAACCATCTGACTGTTTCAATAGGTACAGAATAAGATTTGAATAAATTATACCCATGATTTCAAAAAAACCTTTCAGCTAATTAAGAACAGAATTTCCCCTGTGTTATAAAGGACACCTATGAAAAACCTACAATTCTGAGTATTGAAGAGCTGGACATTTCCCCCTTAAAATTGGGAAGGAGGCAAGGATGTCTACTCTCAACAATTCTATTCAAAATTTTATTAAAGGTCCCAGTTAGTGCAATTAAAAATAAGAAATGCAAGGTACAAAAATTGAAAAAGAAGTAAAACTGTCCCTATTTGCAAACAACATGACTATGCATGTAGAAGATGCAGAAGAATTAACAAAAAGATTATGAATCTTTACATTTAACCAGGTCTCAAGATACCAAATCAATATACAAAATTTTATTTTATGTCTATGCACTAGCAACAAACAAATGAAAAAGAAAATTTAAAAACAATTCCAACTGCATCATATAACATATTTAGTAATAAATTTAACAAAAAAATGCAAGACCTCATCAAAAGCTATAAAACATTGCTGCGATAAAGATGACTTAATAAGTGAAGAGATGTCAAGCTTCAAGATTGTCAAAATGTTACTTCTCCTCAAAGTAATCTATAAATTCAACACAATCCCAATCATAGTCCCAGCATAATCATAATCCTTTTTATATAAACTGACAAGCTCATTCTGAAATTCATAATGGAAACAAAGGTCCTAGAATAGACAAAACAATTTGGGAAAACAACAAAAGCTAGAGAATTTACATTAACTAAATTTGGGACTTACTCTAAAGCTATTCAGTGGTTCTCAGTTGGAGGCAATTTTGCACCTCAGGGGACATTTGGCAATGTCTAGATACATTTTTGGTTTTCACCACGGGGAGGATGCTACTGGGATCTAACAGGCAGAGGACAGGGATACTACTAAAATTCTATAATACGCGAGACAGCCCCACAACAACCTGGCCCAAAATTTCAATAGTGCCAAAACTGGGAAACCCTAAACTACAGTAGTCAAGACAATGTGGTATTGACATCAGGATTTTCAAATAGATTAATGAAACAGAATACAGATTCCAGAATATGACCCCCCTAGGTCAACTGTCTGACAAAGGCAACAAAGCAATTCAATGGAGAAAAAAGTGTTTTCAACAAAAGGTTCTAGAACAAGATAGCCATATGTAAAAAACTGAACTGTGATTCCCACCTCACACCATACATGTCATTAGTTCATGATGGGTCATATACCTAAATAAAAGCTAAAATGATAAATTCTAGAAGAAAACATATCTTCACAACCTAGCAAAAGTACTATCTGTGAAAAGACTTAAAAGCAGAATATATAAAAGAACTAAAAGATCCCTACAACTCAATAAAAACTCAACCCAATTTAAAATATGGACAAAAAACTTGAACAGACATTTCACAAAAGATGACACACAAATGGCTAACAAGCACACGAAAAAAGTGATCAATACCAATACTCGTCACAGAAATACAAAAGTAAAACCAGAAAGAGAAATACAAATTAATTCCACAAACTACATACCCATTAGGAGGACTAAAATTTATAAGACTGAAAACAAACAACTATTGGTGAAAATATGAAATGACCCAAACTCTCACATATTGCCGGTGGGTAGGTAAAATGTTACAAAAGATCTAGCAATTTCTCATAAAGTTAAGCATACACTTAGCCTATGACCCAGTACTTCTACTCCTAGATATTTACCCAAGAGAAATAAAAACATACCTCTGCAAAAGGCCTCATGTAAGAATGTTCTGCTTTATTCACAATAGCGAATATGTCTGTCAACAAGTGACACACTGTGGTATATTCATTCATACAACAGACTACTACTCAGCAATAAAAATACTGATACCTGCAACAACCTAGAATAATCTCAAATATTATGTAAAACAAGCCAGCATAAAAACTATGTACTGTATGATAGCACGTATATCCAATCGCAGAGCAGGCAAAAGTAAGCTATGGTTTAAAAGAAAAAAGGAAAAGAACAGCAGATGCCTTGGAAGGGCAGGGGGCAGGGGGCGTTGCAGGGAGAAGGCATGAGTGAGGAACATGGGAATCAAGTGGAAAGGTTCACTATGGACATTTCTGGGATGACAGAATGTCCAATATCTTGAGTGAGGAATCTTACATGATATAAACATTTACCAAAATAAGCAGTTTTGTGCATTATATATAGTTTATTAAAAAAAAAACTATTTAAAAAAAATCGAGTAGGGGTGGCGAGTAGATAGGGGTAATATTGAAATAAGAAATGGAAGAATTGTTGAATCTGAGTGACACACACATGGGGGTTCCCTATACTATTTTTGAAATTTTCCATAATTAAAGGTATTTAAAAAATAATTTCTCTTAATTCTCCCCCAGTGGAGGAAGAGAATTGGTAATCACTGTCCTTGACATAAATTACAATCTCTTACTAAGGTATGCTCTAAATTTTCTTTTTTATGCTGAATATATACAGCACATATATACTCCTTTACACTTTCTTTAATCTTATTCATCATAGTTACAGCTCACCTTGAAATGTGTTCATATTTTCCGTATTTGATTTATTTA
Organism: Eschrichtius robustus; assembly: GCF_028021215.1. Classification (NCBI taxonomy): domain Eukaryota; kingdom Metazoa; phylum Chordata; class Mammalia; order Artiodactyla; family Eschrichtiidae; genus Eschrichtius; species Eschrichtius robustus. The sequence goes on from NC_090828.1 coordinate 123,034,387, forward strand.
CTACTACCTGTAGGGAGAAAACACTCCTTTTGCCCCTACTACCTGATAGCAATACGCTACCTACTTTGAATACATTACCCAACTTAAATCCCAAAGTTGAATTTAGCATCTAGAATTTTAATCTCATTTACTTATTAATTACCTCTCTCTCATGAAAATTCATGTGCAGTGGCAAACAAGGATCTTACCCTGTTCACTACGTCTTCAGACATGGCACATAAAGGATACGCAGTGAATATGTGTAAATCAAAGAATTAAGGAATACAATATCAAAGCTCACAAATACACAGTTCAGCTCTCTTTTTGATAGTACAAATCACTTCCCACTCCAGTTATATCCAGCTTGTTTTGCCTTTAATTTTATTGGCATTTATATCAACTGCTGTCTTCGTTTCAAGTGGAATAGAATATCTGTGTCTCAGAACTTCACATTTCCTCTAATCAAAAATACAATCATAAAATATTTAAACACAGTTGATTTAATGTATATATTTCACTATATTAAATGATGTGATTTTTCTGCTCTTATTCATATGGCTAAAGAAAAAAATCATAATACTTTGAGAGTCTCAAATTCTGTTAACATCACAATAAAGCTGAAAAACCCTAGCAAATATTGAGAATTGAGAGTTCCTTACATAGGGGTAAACTGCAGTTAAGAATAGATTTTTAAAAAAAACAATGATCAAATTTACTTGAAAAGAATTTACCTAACAAAGAGAGCATCTATATAAGCCTAAAATCAAACTGTTAGTTCCCTTCAGTGAAATACAGGAAATCTAGGTTTGTTCTCAGAGTATGTGCTTCAGTAAACATTTGCAGCATGGTTTATGAGCGAAACTATCAATATCTTAGGTTAGGATTAGTTTCACCTCAATTTTGAATATTTTTTTTCATTCTTAAATATCCTCAAAACATCCATAAAGTTAAAAAAAAGAAGGGGGGAAAGACAAACATTATTAGTGGTATCATAAAATACAAAAACTGAGTAAAATAACTACTAATGACATCAAGTTAGTTGTTGAAACCAAGATTTTTCCTCATTAGTTACGCAAAATACTCTACCCAAGAAGGTGGTAGTTGCAATTTTTCTCTGACCAAAAAAATTTGAAAAACTGTTTTCAAACATTCTAACGGAGAAAGCAAGAGAGAAGTAAACACCAGGAGAAACAGAAATAAAATCACTCACAAAGAATGACATTATACATACAAAATTTTATTATTTAAAACACAGGTCACAAGTATCTTACAAATGTTGTTCGCCATAGATTCCAATCCAAGTTCTTCCAGATGCCATTTTATGTTCATAGATTATATGTAACTTTAAAAGCATTTACTTTAAATGTATCAAATGCAGCAAAAGACTTAAAAATAGAAGTTTCAAAGCAAATACTCATTTAGAGATACCAGCAAATAGATCTGACCTTTTCAAGTGGCTTTCCCAAAGAGTTTCCAATCAGTTTCCAGTCATTCAAGACTTCTTCAATTTTGGAAATAAACCTAGGAAAGAGGAAAAAACTTTCTAAATATGTAACCACATTTTTTCCTATTGTTATATAATTTCTTTAAAAGTTTTTTTTTTAATATTTTAACACTTTCAACAAAGAAGACTCAGTAAGTTTAGTATTGTTAGCCTAATTTATGGATGTGAAATAAAAATGAAAATCATCTTTAACCCAAGAATTCTTAGATTGAGGGACTTCCCTGGTGGCCCAGTGGTTAATAATTCGCCTGCCAATGCAGGGTCACGGGTTCGATCCCTGGTCCGGGAAGATCCCACATGCCGCGGAGTAACTAAGCCCATGTGCCACAACTACTGAGCCTGCACCCTACAGCCCGCGAGCCACAACTACTGAGCCTGAGTGCCACGAATACTGAAGCCTGCGCACCTAGAGCCCGTGCTCCGCAACAAGAGAAGCCACCGCAATGAGAAGCCTGCGCACTGCAACGAAGAGTAGCCCCCGCTCTCCGCAACTAGAGAAAGCCCGTGTGCAGAAACAAAGACCCAACGCCGCCAAAAATAAATAAATTTTAAAAAATAAAAAATTCCCGAGGGGTCTGGGCAAGATGGCGGAAGAGTAAGACACGGAGATCACCTTCCTTCCCACAGATACAGTAGAAATACATCTACACGTGGAACTGCTCCTACAGAACACCCACTGAACGCTGGCAGAAGACGTCAGACCTCCCAAAAGGCAAGAAAATCCCCACGTACTTGGGTAGGGCAAAAGAAAAAAGAAATAACAGAGACAAAAGAATAGGGACGGAACCTGCACCAGTGGGAGGGAGCTGTGAAGGAGGAAAGGTTTCCACACACTAGGAAGGCCCTTCGCGGGCGGAGACTGCGGGTGGCAGAGGGGGGAAGCTTCGGAGCCACGGAGGAGAGCGCAGCCACAGGGGTGCGGAGGGCAAAGTGGAGAGATTCCCGCACGGAGGATCGGTGTCGAGTAGCACTCACCAGCCTGAGAGGCTTGTGTGCTCACCCGCCGGGGCAGGCGGGGCTGGGAGCTGAGGCTCGGGCTTCAGGGCTTCGGTCGGATCGCAGGGAGAGGACTGGGGTTGGCGGCGTGAACACAGCCTGAAGGGATTAGCACACCACAGCAAGCGGGGAGGGAGTCCGGGAAAAAGTCTGCAGCTGCCCTGCAGCTGCCGAAGAGGCAAGAGACCTTTTCTTTCCTCTTTGTTTCGCTGCGAGCAAGGAGAGGGGATTCAGAGCGCCGCCTAAACGAGCTCCAGAGACGGGCGTGAGCTGCGGCTATCAGCGCAGACCCCAGAGACGGGCATGAGACGCTAAGGCTGCTGCTGCAGCCACCAAGAAGCCTGTGTGCGAGCACAGGTCACTCTCCACACCGCCCCTCCCGGGAGCCGGTGCAGCCCGCCACGGCCAGGCTCCCGTGATCCGGGGACAACTTCCCCGGAAGAACGCACGGCGCGCCTCAGACTGCTGCAACATCACGCCGGCCTCTGCCGCCGCAGGCTCGCCCCGCATCCGTACCCCTCCCTCCCCCCAGCCTGAGTGAGCCACAGCCCCCTAGTCAGCTGCTCCTTTAACCCCGGTCTGTCTGGGCAGGGAACAGACGCCCTCAGGCGATCTCTGGGCGGGGAACAGACGCCCTCAGGCGATCTACATGCAGAGGCGGGTCCAAATCCAAAGCTGAACCCCAGGACCTGTACGAACAAAGAAGAGAAAGGGAAATCTCTCCCAGCAGCCTCAGGAGCAGCGGATTAAAGCTCCACAAACAACTTGATGTGCCTGCATCTGTTGAGTACCTGAATAGACAACGAATCATCCCAAATTCAGGAGGTGGACTTTGGGAGCAGGATATATTAAATTTTCCCCTTTTCCTTTTTTTGTGAGTGTATACGTGTATGCTTCTGGGTGAGATTTTGTCTGTATAGCTTTGCTTTCACCATTAGTCCTAGGATTAGGTGTGTCCTTTTTTTTTTTTTTTACTTAAAAATTTTGTTTCCTAATAAATGATTTCTTAATAATTTTTTCCTTATTTTCTACCTTTAAAAATTAAAAAAAAAATTTTTCTTAATAAATTTATTCTTAATAATTTTTTTTCTTATTTTTTATTATAATAGCTTTATTTTATTTTATTTTATCCTCTTTCTTTCTTTCTTTCTATTTTTTCTCCCTTTTATTCTGAGCCGTGTGGATGAAAGGCTCTTGGTGCTCCAGCAAGGCATCAGGGCTGTGCCTCTGAGGTGGGAGAGCCAACTGCAGGACACTGGTCCACAAGAGACCTCCCAGCTCCACATAATACCAAACGGCATAAATCTCTCAGAGATCTCCATCTCAACATCAAGACCCAGCTTCACTCAAAGACCAGCAAGCTACAGTGCTGGACACCCTTTGCCAAACAACTAGCAAGACAGGAACACAGCCCCATCCATTAGCAGAGAGGCAGCCTAAAATCATAATAAGGCCACAGACACCCCAAAACACACCACCAGACGTGGACGTGCCCACCAGAAAGACAAGATCCAACCTCACCCACCAGAACACAGGCACTAGTCCCCTCCACCAGGAAGCCTACACAACCCACTGAACCAACCTTAGCCACTGGGGACAGATATCAAAAACAACGGGAACTACGAACCTGCAGCCTGTGAAAAGGAGACCCCAAACACAGTAAGATAAGCAAAATGAGAAAACAAAAAAACACACAGCAGGTGAAGGAACAGGGTCAAAACACACCAGACCTAACAAATGAAGAGGAAATAGGCAGTCTACCTGAAAAAGAATTCAGAATAATGATAGTAAAGATGATCCAAAATCTTGGAAATAGAACAGACAAAATGCAAGAAACATTTAACAAGGACGTAGAAGAACTAAAGAGGAACCAAACAATGATGAAAAACACAATAAATGAAATTAAAAATACTCTAGACGGGATCAATAGCAGAATAACTGAGGAAGAAGAACGGATAAGTGACCTGGAAGATAAAATAGTGGAAATAACTACTGCAGAGCAGAATAAAGAAAAAAGAATGAAAAGAAATGAGGACAGTCTCAGAGACCTCTGGGACAACATTAAACGCACCAACATTCGAATTATACAGGTCCCAGAAGAAGAAGAGAAAAAGAAAGGGACTGAGAAAATATTTGAAGAGATTACAGTTGAAAAATTCCCTAATATGGGAAAGGAAATAGTTAATCAAGTCCTGGAAGCACAGAGAGTCCCATACAGGATAAATCCAAGGAGAAACACGCCAAGACACATGTTGATCAAACTATCAAAAATTAAATATAAAGAAAACATATTAAAACCAGCAAGGGAAAAACAACAAATAACACACAAGGGAATCCCCAAAAGGTTAACAGCTGATCTTTCAGCAGAAACTCTGCAATCCAGAAGGGAGTGGCAGGATATACTTAAAGTGATGAAGGAGAAACACCTACAACCAAGGTTACTCTACCCAGCAAGGATCTCATTCAGATTTGATGGAGAACTTAAAACCTTTACAGACAAGCAAAAGCTGAGAGAGTTCAGCACCACCAAACCAGCTTTACAACAAATGCTAAAGGAACTTCTCTAGGCAAGAAACTCAAGAGAAGGAAAACACCTACAATAACAAACCCAAAATATTTAAGAAAATGGGAATAGGAACATACAAATCGATAATTACCTTAAATGTAAATGGATTAAATGCTCCCACCAAAAGACACAGACTGGCTGAATGGATACAAAAACAAGACCCATATATATGCTGTCTACAAGAGACCCACTTCAGACCTAGAGACACATACAGACTGAAAGTGAGGGGATGGAAAAAGATATTCCATGCAAATGGAAATCAAAAGAAAGCTGGAGTAGCAATTTTCATATCAGACAAAATAGACTTTAAAATAAAGACTATTACAAGGGACAAAGAAGGACACTATATAATGATCAAGGGATCGATCCAACAGGAAGGTATAACAATTGTAAATATTTATGCACCCAACATAGGAGCACCTCAATACATAAGGCAAATACTAACAGCCATAAAAGGGGAAATCGACAGTAACACAATCAAAGTAGGGGACTTTAACAGCCCACTTTCACCAATGGACAGATCATCCAAAATGAAAATAAATAAGGAAACACAAGCTTTAAATGATACATTAAACAAGATGGACTTAATTGATATTTATAGGACATTCCATCCAAAACCAAGAGAATACACTTTCTTCTCAAGTGCTAATGGAACATTCTCCAGGACAAATCATATCTTGGGTCACAAATCAAGCCTTGGGTAAATTTAAGAAAATTGAAATCATATCAAGTATCTTTCCTGACCACAACGCTATGAGACTAGATATCAATTACAGGAAAAGAAACTGTAAAAAATACAAACACACGGAGGTTACACAATACACTACTTAATAACGAAGTGATCACTGAAGAAATCAAAGGGGAAATCAAAAGATACCTAGAAACAAATGACAATGGAGACACGACGACCCAAAACCTATGGGATGCAGCAAAAGCAGTTCTAAGAGGGAAGTTTATAGCACTACAAGCCTACATCAAGAAACAGGAAACATCTCGAATAAACAACCTAACCTTGCACCTAAAGCAATTAGAGAAAGAAGAGCAAAAAAACCCCAAAGCTAGCAGAAGGAAAGAAATCATAAAGATCAGATCAGAAATAAATGAAAAAGAAATGAAGGAAACAATAGCAAAAATCAATGAAACTAAAAGCTGGTTCTTCAAGAAGATAAACAAAATTGATAAACCATTAGCCAGACTCATCAAGAGAAAAAGGGAGAAGACTCAAATCAAGAGAATTAGAAATGAAAAAGGAGAAGTAACCACTGACACTGCAGAAATACAAACAATCATGAGAGACTACTACAAGCAACTCTATGCCAATAAAATGGACAACCTGGAAGAAATGGACAGATTCTTAGAAATGCACAACCTGCCGAGACTGAACCAGGAAGAAATAGAAAATATGAACAGACCAATCACAAGTACTGAAATTGAAACTGTGATTAAAAATCTTCCAACAAACAAAAGCCCAGGACCAGATGGCTTCACATGCGAATTCTATCAAACATTTAGAGAAGAGCTAACACCTATCCTTCTCAAACTCTTCCAAAATATTGCAGAGGGAGGAACACTCCCCAACTCATTCTACGAGGCCACCATTACCCTGATACCAAAACCAGACAAAGATGTCACAAAGAAAGAAAACTACAGGCCAATATCACTGATGAACATAGATGCAAAAATCCTCAACAAAATACTAGCGAACAGAATCCAACAGCACATTAAAAGGATTATACACCATGATCAAGTGGGGTTTATTCCAGGAATGCAAGGATTCTTCAATATACGCAAATCAATCAACGTGATACATCATATTAACAAATTGAAGGAGAAAAACCATATGATCATCTCAATAGATGCAGAGAAAGCTTTCGACAAAATTCAACACCCATTTATGATAAAAGCCCTGCAGAAAGTAGGCATAGAGGGAACTTTCCTCAGCATAATAAAGGCCATATATGACAAACCCACAGCCAACATTGTCCTCAATGGTGAAAAACTGAAACCATTTCCACTAAGATCAGGAACAAGACAAGGTTGCCCACTCTCACCACTATTATTCAACATAGTTCTGGAAGTTTTAGCCACAGCAATCAGAGAAGAAAAAGAAATAAAAGGAATCCAAATCGGAAAAGAAGAAGTAAAGCTGTCACTGTTTGCAGATGACATGATACTATACATAGAGAATCCTAAAGATGCTACCAGAAAACTACTAGAGCTAATCAATGAATATGGTAACATTGCAGGATACAAAATTAATGCACAGAAATCTCTTGCATTCCTATACACTAATGATGAAAAATCTGAAAGAGAAGTTATGGAAACACTCCCATTTACCATTGCAACAAAAAGAATAAAATACCTAGGAATAAACCCACCTAAGGAGACAAAAGACCTGTATGCAGAAAACTATAAGACACTGATGAAAGAAATTAAAGATGATACCAACAGATGGAGAGATATACCATGTTCTTGGATTGGAAGAATCAATATTGTGAAAATGACTATACTACCCAAAGCAATCTACAGATTCAATGCAATCCCTATCAAATTACCAATGGCATTTTTTACGGAGCTAGAACAAATCATCTTAAAATTTGTATGGAGACACAAAAGACCCCGAATAGCCAAAGCAGTCTTGAGGGAAAAAAACGGAGCTGGAGGAATCAGACTCCCTGACTTCAGACTATACTACAAAGCTACAGTAATCAAGACAATATGGTACTGGCACAAAAACAGAAACATAGATCAATGGAACAAGATAGAAAGCCCAGAGATTAACCCACGCACCTATGGTCACCTTATCTTTGATAAAGGAGGCAAGCATATACAGTGGAGAAAAGACAGCCTCTTCAATAAGTGGAGCTGGGAAAATTGGACAGGTACATGTAAAAGTATGAAATTAGAACACTCCCTGACACCATACACAAAAATAAACTCAAAATGGATTAAAGACCTAAGTGTAAGGCCAGACACTATCAAACTCTTCGAGGAAAACATAGGCAGAACACTATGACATAAATCACAGCAAGATCCTTTTTGACCAAGCTCCTAGAGAAATGGAAATAAAAACACAAATAAACAAATGGGACCTAATGAAACTTAAAAGCTTTTGCACAGCAAAGGAAACCATAAACAAGACCAAAAGACAACCCTCAGAATGGGAGAAAATATTTGCAAATGACGCAACTGACAAAGGATTAATCTCCAAGATTTACAAGCAGCTCATGCAGCTCAATAACAAAAAAACCAACAACCCAATCCAAAAATGGGCAGAAGACCTAAATAGACATTTCTCCAAAGAATGTATACAGATTGACAACAGACACATGAAAGAATGCTCAACATCATTAATCATTAGAGAAATGCAAATCAAACTACAATGAGGTATCATCTCTCACCGGTCAGAATGGCCATCATCAAAAAATCTAGAAACAATAAATGCTGGAGAGGGTGTGGAGAAAAGGGAACCCTCTTGCACTGTTGGTGGGAATGTAAATTGATACAGCCACTATGGAGAACAGTATGGAGGTTCCTTAAAAAACTACAAATAGAACTACCATACGACCCAGCAATCCCACTACTGGGCATATACCCTGAGAAAACCATAATTCAAAAAGAGTCATGTACCACAATGTTCATTGCAGCTCTATTTACAATAGCCGGGACATGGAAGCAACCTAAGTGTCCATCATCGGATGAATGGAGAAAGAAGATGTGGCACATATATACAATGGAATATTACTCAGCCATAAAAAGAAATGAAATGGAGGTATTTGTAATGAGGTGGATGGAGTTAGAGTCTGTCATACAGAGTGAAATAAGTCAGAAAGAGAAAAACAAATACAGTATGCTAACACATATATATGGAATCTAAGGAAAAAAAAAAAAGGTCATGAAGAACCTAGTGGCAAGATGGGAATAAAGACACAGACCTATTAGAGAATAGACTTGAGGATATGGGGAGGGGGAGGGGTGAGATGTGACAGGGTGAGAGAGTGTCATGGACATATATACACTACCAAATGTAAAATAGATAGCTAGTGGGAAGCAGCCGCATAGCACAGGGAGATCAGCTCGGTGCTTTGTGACCACCTAGAGAGGTGCGATAGGGAGGATGGGACGACAGGAGGGAGATGCAAGAGGGAAGAGATATGGGAACATATGTATATGTATAACTGATTCACTTTGTTATAAAGCAGAAACTAACACACCATTGTAAAGCAATTGTACTTCAATAAAGATGTTTAAAAATAATCATAATCATAATAATAAATTCCCTTGATAATATGTGGATTTAAAGTTTCTGTTAAAAAAAAGAATCAAAACAATGCAAAATTTTTACATAAAAGAATTCTTAGATTTCTTAGATTGATTTTTCTTAAGTCTACTGCCAACCCAACAAAGCCTGTTCTGCCTTCTATAAAATATAAGAGTAAATCTCTCCATATTGAAATGAATATAATAAATTTGAGACAAAAACTGACAGACTAAAATGATACTAGTAAGGATAATTACGAAGCCAATGATTTCTTCACTACCCTCCAAATAACTGATCTATTTAAATTAACTTTTCCTTTAAAGATATTTATGAATTCCCTGATTTGCCTCCCCTTCCCCCAAAAAACATTATTTGGGAACGTTGCCCATTAAAACAAAACAAGCGACCTCCAGAGCCTCCCATCAAGCCTCTTAGATAGCCTCAACCACCAAAGGGTAGACAGCAGAAGCAAGAAAAACTACAATCCTGCAGCCTGTGGAACAAAAACCACATTCACAGAAAGATAGACAAGATGAAAAGGCAGAGGGCTATATACCAGATGAAGGAACAAGATAAAACCCCAGAAAAACAACTAAATGAAGTGGAGATAGGCAACCTTCCAGAAAAAGAATTCAGAATAATGATAGTGAAGATGATCCAGGACCTCGGAATAAGAATGAAGGCAAAGATTGAGAAGATGCAAGAAATGATTAACAAAGACCTAGAAGAATTAAAGAACAAACAAACAGAGATGACCAATACAATAACTGAAATGAAAACTACACTAGAAGGAATCAATAGTAGAATAACTGAGGCAGAAGAATGGATAAGTGACCTGGAAGACAGAATGGTGGAATTCACTGCTGCAGAACAGAATAAAGAAAAAAGAATGAAAAGAAATGAAGACAGCCTAGGACAACATTAAACACAACAACATTCGCATTATAGGGGTCCCAGAAGGAGAAGAGAGAGAGAAAGGAACAGAGAAAATATTTGAAGAGATTATAGTCAAAAACTTCCCTAACATGGGAAAGGAAATAGCCACCCAAGTCCAGGAAGCGCAGAGAGTCCCATACAGAATAAACCCAAGGAGAAACACGCCAAGACACAGTAATCAAATTGGCAAAAATTAAAGACAAAGAAAAATTATTGAAAGCAACAAGGGAAAAACGACAAATAACATACACGGGAACTCCCATAAGGTTAACAGCTGATTTCTCAGCAGAAACTCTGCAAGCCAGAAGGGAGTGGCATGATATACTTAAAGTGATGAAAGGGAACAACCTACAACCAAGATTACTCTACCCGGCAAGGATCTCATTTAGATTTGATGGAGAAATCAAAAGCTTTACAGACAAGCAAAAGCTAAGAGAATTCAGCACCACCAAACCAGCTCTATAACAAATGCTAAAGGAACTTCTCTAAGTGGGAAACACAAGAGAAGAAAAGGACCTACAAAAACAAACCCAAAACAATTAAGAAAATGGTCATAGGAACATACATATCGATAATTACCTTAAACGTGAATGGATTAAATGCTCCAACCAAAAGACACAGGCTTGCTGAATGGATACAAAAACAAGACCCATATATATGCTGTTACAGTGGAGGATTACTGGACTGAATGTCAATATTATGACATAGTATGAGTGTGTTTCATGTTTGGTAATTGCAATCATTGTTGCTTTTGTTGTGGTCATCCATTTACAATGCTTGGTGTCAGTCTATTTATCTCTTGTAAAAATAAAATACAGTGTGTGTGTGTGGAAAAAAAAAAAAAAAAGAAAATGGTCATAGGAACATACATATCGATAATTACCTTAAACGTGAATGGATTAAATACCCCAACCAAAAGACACAGACTGGCTGAATGGATACAAAAACAAGACCCATATATATGCTGTCTACAAGAGACCCACTTTAGACCTAGGGACACATACAGACTGAAAGTGAGGGGATGGAAAAAGATATTCCATGCAAATGGAAATCAAAAGAAAGCTGGAGTAGCTATACTCATATCAGATAAAATAGACTTTAAAATAAAGAATGTTACAAGAGACAAGGAAGGACACTACATAATGATCCAGGGATCAATCCAGGAAGAAGATATAACAATTATAAATATATATGCACCCAACATAGGAGCACCTCAATACATAAGGCAACTGCTAACAGCTATAAAAGAGGAAATCGACAGTAACACAATCATAGTGGGGGACTTTAACACCTCACTTACACCAATGGACAGATCATCCAAAATGAAAATAAATAAGGAAACAGAAGCTTTAAATGACACAATAGACAAGATAGATTTAATTGATATATATAGGACATTCCATCCAAAAACAGCAGATTACACGTACTTCTCAAGTGCACACGGAACATTCTCCAGGATAGATCACATCTTGGGTCACAAATCAAGCCTAGTACATTTAAGAAAACTGAAATCATATCAAGCATCTTTTCTGACCACAACGCTATGAGATTAGAAATGAATTACAGGGAAAAAAACGTAAAGAAGACAAACACATGGAGGCTAAACAATACGTTACTAAATAACCAAGAGATTACTGAAGAAATCAAAGAGGAAATAAAACAATACCTAGAGACAAATGACAATGAAAACACGACGACCCAAAACCTATGGGATGCAGCAAAAGCGGTTCTAAGAGGGAAATTTATAGCTATACAAGCCTACCTCAAGAAACAAGAAAAATCTCAAGTAAACAATCTAACCTTACACCTAAAGAAACTAGAGAAAGAAGAACAAACAAAACCCAAAGTTAGCAGAAGGAAAGAAATCATAAAGATCAGAGCGGAAATAAATGAAATAGAAACAAAGGAAACAATAGCAAAGATCAATAAAACTAAAAGCTGGTTCTTTGAGAAGATAAACAAAATTGATAAGCCATTAGCCAGACTCATCAAGAAAAAGAGGGAGAGGACTCAAATCAATAAAATCAGAAATGAAAAAGGAGAAGTTACAACAGACACCACAGAAATACAAAGCATCCTAAGAGACTACTACAAGCAACTCTATGCCAACAAAATGGACAACCTGGAAGAAATGGACAAATTCTTAGAAAGGTATAACCTTCCAAGACTGAACCAGGAAGAAACAGAAAATATGAACAGACCAATCACAAGTAATGAAATTGAAACTGTGATTAAAAATCTTCCAACAAACAAAAGTCCAGGACCAGATGGCTTCACAGGTGAATTCTACCGAACAGTTACAGAAGAGCTAACACCTATCCTTCTCAAACTCTTCCAAAAAATTGCAGAGGAAGGAACACTCCCAAACTCATTCTATGAGGCCACCATCACCCTGATCCCAAAACCAGACAAAGACACTACAAAAAAAGAAAATTACAGACCAATATCACTGATGAATATAGATGCAAAATCCTCAACAAAATACTAGCAAACAGAATCCAACAACACATTAAAAGGATCATACACCACGATCAAGTGGGATTTATCCCAGGGATGCAAGCATTCTTCAGTACACGCAAATCAATCAATGTGATACGCCATATTAACAAATTGAAGAAGAAAAACCATATGATCATCTCAATAGATGCAGAAAAAGCTGTTGACAAAATTCAACACCCATTTATGATAAAAACTCTCCAGAAAGTGGGCATAGAGGGAACCTACCTCAACATAATAAAGGCCATATATGACAAACCCACAGCAAACATCATTCTCAATGGTGAAAAACTGAAAGCATTTCCTCTAAGATCAGGAACGAGACAAGGATGTCCACTCTCACCACTATTATTCAACATAGTTCTGGAAGTCCTAGCCACGGCAATCAGAGAAGAAAAAGAAATAAAAGGAATACAAATTGGAAAAGAAGAAGTAAAACTGTCACTGTTTGCGGATGACATGATACTATACATAGAGAATCCTAAAACTGCCACCAGAAAACTGCTAGAGCTAATTAATGAATATGGTAACATTGCAGGATACAAAATTAATGCACAGAAATCTCTTGCATTCCTATACACTAATGATGAAAAATCTGAAAGAGAAATTATGGAAACACTCCCATTTACCATTGCAACAAAAAGAATAAAATACCTAGGAATAAACCCACCTAAGGAGACAAAAGACCTGTATGCAGAAAACTATAAGACACTGATGAAAGAAATTAAAGATGATACCAACAGATGGAGAGATATACCATGTTCTTGGATTGGAAGAATCAATATTGTGAAAATGACTATACTACCCAAAGCAATCTACAGATTCAATGCAATCCCTATCAAATTACCAATGGCATTTTTTACGGAGCTAGAACAAATCATCTTAAAATTTGTATGGAGACACAAAAGACCCCGAATAGCCAAAGCAGTCTTGAGGGAAAAAAACGGAGCTGGAGGAATCAGACTCCCTGACTTCAGACTATACTACAAAGCTACAGTAATCAAGACAATATGGTACTGGCACAAAAACAGAAACATAGATCAATGGAACAAGATAGAAAGCCCAGAGATTAACCCACGCACCTATGGTCAACTAATCTATGACAAAGGAGGCAAAGATATACAATGGAGAAAAGACAGTCTCTTCAATAAGCGGTGCTGGGAAAACTGGACAGCTACATGTAAAAGAATGAAATTAGAATACTCCCTAACACCATACACAAAAATAAACTCAAAATGGATTAGAGACCTAAATGTAAGACTGGACACTATAAAACTCTTAGAGGAAAACATAGGAAGAACACCCTTTGACATAAATCACAGCAAGATCTTTTTTGATCCACCTCCTAGAGTAATGGAAATAAAAACAAAAATAAACAAATGGGACCTAATGAAACTTCAAAGCTTTTGCACAGCAAAGGAAACCATAAACAAGACGAAAAGACAACCCTCAGAATGGGAGAAAATATTTGCAAACGAATCAACGGACAAAGGATTCATCTCCAAAATATATAAACAGCTCATTCAGCTCAATATTAAAGAAACACACAACCCAATCCAAAAATGGGCAGAAGACCTAAATAGACATTTCTCCAAAGAAGACATACAGACGGCCACGAAGCACATGAAAAGATGCTCAACATCACTAATTATTAGAGAAATGCAGATCAAAACTACAATGAGGTATCACCTCACATCAGTTAGAATGGGCATCATCAGAAAATCTACAAACAACAAATGCTGGAGAGGGTGTGGAGAAAAGGGAACCCTCTTGCACTGTTGGTGGGAATGTAAATGGATACAGCCACTATGGAGAACAATATGGAGGTTCCTTAAAAAACTAAAAATAGAATTACCATATGACCCAGCAATCTCACTACTGGGCATATACCCACAGAAATCCGTAATTCAAAAAGACACATGCACCCGAATGTTCATTGCAGCACTATTTACAATAGCCAGGTCATGGAAGCAACCTAAATGTCCATCGACAGATGAATGGTTAAAGAAGTTGTGGTACATATATACAATGGAATATTACTCAGTCATAAAAAGGAACGAAATTGAGTCATTTGTTGAGACGTGGATGGATCTAGAGACTGTCATACAGAGTGAAGTCAGTCAGAAAGAGAAAAACAAATATCGTATATTAACGCATGTACGTGGAACCTAGAAAAATGGTACAGATGAGCCGGTTTGCAGGGCAGAAGTTGAGACACAGATGTAGAGAACAGACATATGGACACCAAGGGGGTAAAAATGCGGTGGGGTGGAGATGGTGGTGTGCTGAATTGGGCGATTGGGATTGACATGTATACACTGATGTGTATAAAATGGATGACTAATAAGAACCTGCAGTATAAAAAAACAAACAAACAAAACAACTAATACTAAACTTTCATTGGGTTATTTGCATGGAAATATGTTAATATAAATGTTTCAGACATTACATGAAAAAAAAAAACAAAAACAAGCTTTAAGGGACAGCAGGCAAGAAACTGAAAGTAGATTTGTCAGCTTTAAGGAATAATCAACAGGTTTTTAAACTATTCACTGTCTGATCTTTAAATCTAATGATCAAGCAGACCTATTAAAGAGAATAAACTCTGACTAGCAACATGCTCAATTTCAGCAAATGAACACTGTCACATCTCAGTAGCAGTGTTCAATACATATTAAAGGACACTTTCAGAAGACTTGTTATTACTCTAAGAAGCTGCCTTCTTACACTGTATATTTATAATGCAATCTAACAGCAACAGTGCTCTCCTAAAACACTTACATAGTATTGCTAGAGTACTAGAGTTAATTCTAGTCAAAATATATTCAAAAGTATCAGGTTTTTCCTGTCAGTGACATTATAAATTATTTATTTACATTCTTGGTGTAAAGGTAGTAATGGGAGTTTTTATGATTCAACTGAACGTTCTAATTACTTCCTCTTTAAAATTAAAAAAAAGATATTAATTAATACAATATTTTGAAGGGGTTCAAATGGCAATTATCAGTTTTTATGAAGAGTGCTCTACAAATAAGTAAACACGTTTGCAAAAAAAGAAATAAAAAAATTTAAATGTAGGCACATGTGAGCAAAAATCTGTATGTGAAATACACATTACATTTATAAAGGTAAAAAACTGGAAACTGCCTTAAAGTCCAACTGCAGCAAACAGCTGTAAATTAATGGTACATCCATTCAAAGGACTAATATGCACCCATTAAAAATCATGTTTTGACGCCCATTTGAGGAAATAAGAGAATGTCCATATGCTAGATGAAAAAATGGAAGCTATAGAAATAAATATTGGGACTTCCCCGGTGGTGCAGTGGTTAAGAATCTGCCTGCCAATGCAGGAGACATGGGTTCGAGCCCTGGTCCGGGAAGATTCCACATGCTGCAGAGCAACTAAGCCCGTGCACCACAACTACTGAGCCTGCACTCTAGAGCCCATGAGCCACAACTACTGAGCCCACGTGCCACAACTACTGAAGCCCGCACGCCTGGAACCCGTTGCCCACAACAAGAGAAGCCACCGCACAGAGAAGCCCGCGCACCACGACGAAGAGTAGCCCCTGCTCGCCACAACTAGAGAAAGCCCATGCGTAGCAACGAAGACCCAAAGCAGCCAAAAATAAATAAATAAAAATTAATTAATTAAAAAAAAGATTTTAGAAATAAATATTAATACAGTTTAACACAAAAAGTTTACAACACACAGATTACGAGGAATTTTCTCAAAATATTAACAGTAGCTATCTCCTGCTGGTAGGGTTACAGGTGATTTTTCTTTTTTTATTTTATAATGATGTATTATAATAAAAATAATTTAAAATAATACAGCTTTCACGGTAAAAGAAGGAACATCTTAAAATATTCATTGTATGAATCCTATCAGTACTAAAACAAACCAAAATTGGACTCTATCCTGTTAAGTATTAATACTTGATTAGAAAAATGTAATAACTTTATCCCTGAAAGCTCTCCAGACCTCACCTGAAGAGTCACTTCCTCTTCTCATTCTGTATTAGGTTTTTTTGTTATATGCTCTTAAAAGACCAGGTTTCTTTCTCTTCTCAGTATTTCAATTGTAATTACAGACGCTTGTACTATTATTTGATTCGTGTCTGTCTATACCATTAGTCTGTACGTTCAGCAAGAGCAGGAACCATATGCTTTCACTGACCACCGCGCATCCCTAATGCCCTGCACTGTGCTTGACACATACGTACTCAATATTTTTTCAGTGGACAACGGATAAAAAGAGTCATTGGCTTCTCTCAATAAACTGTCCATATGGCTCATAACATACTGACAAGAAATTTCATTCAAACATTAAACTCAAGGTTTAAAAGACTCCAAAGTCTTAACACTTTCCCACAAACTGTAAAACACTAGTTTTACTCTAGAAACAAGAGCTTAAAAGTCAAAAATCAAAGTTCCTACTTTGTGGTAGTTTTCATAACTGTGTTAACAATTACTTCCAAATAAGGAGCTATAAAGGATTTAATATTCCACTTCAGGATACTTTAAATATTTTGCTAGTGGAAAGTGATCATTTTTCCATTAAATACTCTTGTTTCCTCTTGTTTCTTGTTTCCTCAGCCCACTCTCCAAGATTCAAATTACATTTTCTAACTACCTTTAAGACATTAAGTTATTATTTCAAATTCAACAGGTCTAAAACTGTATTCTTCTCACTTTGCCACTTTCGTATGTATCTTCATTCTCTCAGGCAAGAAACTGCAGTTCCATGTTTGATTTTTTTTCCTACTTTTACATTTCATCTAGCGTATCATCAACTTCTTTGAAATGTCTAACAATCTTCCCTCCCAGCCTTTCTCTCCAGTCTCCAAATCACCAGCCTAATCGAAGTAACTTCATTGTACCTCATCTCCTCAAACAACCCTCGTATCACTTTGCCACTTTAAAATCAAGGGTCCCTCACTACTGCTCTTTAATGTTCTGAAGTGTGGTCTCCTGACCAGCAGCATTACCTGGGAGCTTGTTAGAAATGCAAATTTTTGAATCTTGGGCATACAGAATCATAAACTATGGTTCCGACGCACACTGAAGTTTGAGAATCACTGGTCTTAAAGCACCGAATTTAGATTCCTTTACTTAGCTTTGGAAGCTGTCTATAACCTGGTCCTATCTTCCTTAATAATCTTGTTTACTTCCCTTCAACAAACAGCCTTCACTCCAGTAAAGACATTTCATTAAATCCCAAAGGTTTTCACCTGTCTCTGTTCACGTCAGGGCCTTCTCGTATTTAACCAATTACTCTCCACTTTCCAGGCCTAGCACACTTCCTATCTTTTCTATGAAAATACCTCCAACAATTATAATCCACAACAACAGCATCCTTAAACTAATTTAACTATTTGCTGTTTTGTTTTTTTAACACACGGATCAAGGGTTTTGTTTTGGCTTTGTTCTCCTCTGTTAGTATAGTTCTGAACACGCAGTACCTGCTCAATAAAGCCTTGCCACTGTGCTTGTGTCTTAAGAACTTTTTTGGGGGGCGGGGGAAGGGACCACAGGTCAAACAAGTATCCCAGCAAGGATCTTTTCTATGCCGTTTGATGACATGACATTCACATCCGGATGGATTTCCTCTCCCAACCAGAAAGATTATAAAATGTTCCAACAAGCTAACTACTGACCTCAACACTCAAGAAAACCTGAAGGGCCTCTGCGACAAACTGATAACACCTGGATCCAAGCTATCACTCCTCCCCAAACTTGGCCTTCAACTAATTCCAGCGATCCTACAGTTTCACTTAGCTGTTTCAACTAGGAGTTTGATGGCGCCGGAAGCCTGGGCACATTACCCACTGAAACGGAACAACTTGAATCAAAGCGTTCCCAAGCCAGACGCGGACTATTTCAAAAGGTTATTCTAAAAGACACGATGGAGCTGGTGGGAGTGTGGCAGACGGACAACCACCAGGACTCTGAAAAAAGGCCTTCTCCTGAAAAGGATGTACACGGAAAGAAAAAAAAGAAAAAAGAAAAAAGCACCTGCGAAGTTTATTGCTCACTATGACAAAATGACGTACACGGAAAGGAACACAGGAACGGAAGCGGTAGCCTGGGGAACTGTTTCTGCGGGTGGGCAGCAACGCGAGAACCAAAGGTCTAAGGAGCGTGGTCGGAGAGCGGAGAAAACAAAACTCCTCCGGGGTTCGGCTGATGTGGGCGGGCCGGGGCTGGTCAGACGCGAGACGCAGAAGAGGGTTGCGGCCGACCACAGCAAGGAGGAGGCGGAGACCCGGAGACCCACGGGTCTTACTTTCCCCGCACAAGTGGCGTCTGGGTTGGGGGAGTCTATGCTGGGGGAGTGGCGGGGGGAGACGCCGGGGCCTAAAGTGCTGGTAACCAATGATAACAACTCACTCACCTTTCCCATTCCGAGGCAGTGGTGAAGTCCGTGATCTCAAATACCTCAGACTCGGGCTGCGGGAAGTAAAAGGAAAGAAAGAGACTGAGCTCCGGGGCGCTGACGCGGAGGAGCAAACTTAAACAGCGGTAGGGATAGGGAGGGAGCAAACACCTCACCTCACTGTCGGCCGCCATCTTGAGGAGCGCCGAGGCGGGCGCTAGGACTGCCGGGAAGAAGAGCAGGAGGGAGGGGGGGGGGTGGGGGTGGGGGTGGGGGTGGGGAAAGGAGAGCAGAGAGCAGGCGGAGGCGGGGCGGAGGCGGGGGCGGGGGCGGGCCCTCCGCGCAGCCCCGCCCCCGGAGTCCCGCTAGGAAAAATCTTCTCAGGCTGAAATCATTTGATTTTTCTTTTTTAATGCTTTTTGTTCCTGAGAAGGAAGAATTTACTCTGCCCTGAAGTCCCTGTTCTTTGGCTGATTTAATACAATTTAAAATTTTCCTGTAGAGCAATGAATTCAGGAAGGGAACAGAAGCAAGGA
This sequence comes from Eschrichtius robustus, assembly GCF_028021215.1. Taxonomy (NCBI): domain Eukaryota; kingdom Metazoa; phylum Chordata; class Mammalia; order Artiodactyla; family Eschrichtiidae; genus Eschrichtius; species Eschrichtius robustus. Next base: position 123,054,043 of record NC_090828.1, read on the forward strand.
AGTAAGGCAAGGCCCTAGAGTCATGTGATTACGAGTGTATTAAAAAACCTAAAACACATTGCTTGTGTTTCTGTTTTTCTTTCCAGCTCTGTTGATTGATTGCAAGGCACTGAGCTAGATGCCATAATATCCACCCTCCCTTACCCCTACCCTTAAGAGAATTTACGGTTTGGGTAAGTCATCAAATAAAATCATTATGCTATTTATCTGGTTTCTGAGAAGAGCAACATGCTGTGCAATGAACACAACACTTTTTAAGTCACTGAGGAACAGAAGGAGTGCCAGCTAGCAGTTAGTAATTATATCTCATACATTCTGAAATATTTACAGAGGAAATCATACCATGTCCAGGATTTGTTTCAAAATAAGGGGAGGGCGGAGTGGATAGAGCTAGAAATAAAACAAGATTAGCCATGAGTGGATTATTGTTTAAGCCACTGATGGTTACCTGGGTATTTATACTATTCTCTACTTCTGTTAGGTCTGAAATTTTTCGTAATTATAAGCTTTTTTAAAGTTTTTTAAAGGGCTTCCCTGGTGGCGCAGTGGTTAAGAATCCACCTGCCAATGCAGGCGACACGGGTTTGATCCCTGGTCCGGGAAGATCCCACCTGCCGTGGAGCAACTAAGCCTGTGCGCCACAACTACTGAGCCTGCACTCTAGAGCCCACAAGCCACAACTACTGAGCCCGTGTGCCACAACTACTGAAACCCGCAGTCCTAGAGCCCATGCACTGCAAGAAGAGAAGCCACCCCAATGAGAAGCCCATGCACCTCAACGAACAGTATCCCCCGCTCACCACAACTAGAGAAAGCCCGTGCACGGCAACGAAGACCCAATGCAGCAAAAAATAAATAAATTAAAAAAATGTTTAAGTCTTTTAAAAATCTCATTTACTGATTTTCTGCAACTCACAAGAAGGGATTCGTGGGTAGAGGACTCAGAAATACAGCTTTAGCAATTAAAAATTTTAATCTTAAGAGCAAGAGATATCAAAAATTTGGTGATATAGACGGTGCAGATGAGTAAACTTAGGTCAGAAGAATTTGACAATTATTGCCAGTGCCAAGACTTGAATCCCTGTCTCTTAATATTCCTTCTAGTTTCTGTTCACTACACTAGTGGGAGTTGGGGGTTAGTACTGCAGCAATCTTTCCCAAGAGGTCTGAACTTGAACCTTCATTCATTTCTAAGCATTTATTAAATACCTACTATAAGCCAACCATTATGGTAGACAACAGGGAAATGAAGACATACGGCAGATACAATCCCTGATTTCAAGGAACTCAAGATCAAGTAGGGAAACTGGAAATTACTGCACAAACAGAAAGAGGAGATGCTACGTGTGTCAGTGTCACTGTTAGCAACGTGGAAGTCATTGGTGACTTTGACAAGAAGAATCTTGGGGGCCAGCTGAAGGATAAGGTGGAGGCAGCCAGGTTGGGGTCAGGGAAGGCTTTTAACGGCAGAGAATAGCATATCCAGAGGCTTAAAGGTAGGAAAGTCTGATCTGTCTAGTGAACTGAAAGAGGACACTTAGGGCACATTGGTTGCAATGAAGTTGGAGAGGTAGGCATGGGCCAGACCATATAGGGCCTTCTGTATGGCCCTTATGTGAAGCACAATGGACCTCACTAAAATGTTTTAAGCAAGAGAGTATTGTGATCCAATTTACATTTTGCAAAAATCTGTATGCTATAGGAATGGATTGGTGGGTGGGGGGACAAAAGAAGAAATAGGAACAGCTATTAAAGCATCCAAAGAGAGATGGTGTGGAGGCTTTGACTAGGGGGTGTCAGCAGACAAGGTAAACTGATTTGATATGTATTTCGGAGATACAATAGACAGGACTTGATGATGGATTAAATGCAGGGATAAGGGAAAGGTAGGAATCAAAGATATTTTGCAAGATTCTGGCCTAAGCAACTGTGTGAGGATGATGCCATCTTCTGAGATGAAGATGGGAAGGAGCAAGAAAGCTAGAGTTTGGTTTGGGAAGCGTTAAGTTTGACATGCTTGTAAGATATTCAAGGGGAGCTGTAAAGGAGAACATTGGGTATAAGCATAGAACTCAGAGGCAAGATCTGGGGTAAAGATATGCACTTGGGAGTATTTTAAATCACAAGAACGGATGAGAAGACTTAAGAAGAGAATATAGAAAGAAGAAGAGGAGCCTCATAAAAAGCTTGAAGAAATTTTGTATTTAGAGAATGGATAAAGGAAAGTATATAGTGAGAGAGGAAAGGAGTGGGTAGAGAAATAGGAAAACAAGGAAAGAGTGATGGCATAGAACTCGAGAAAGAAGAATGTTTCGGGGTGCTAAATATTGACTGCTGCTAGGACTTTCCTGGTGGTCCAGTGGTTAAGACTCTGCACTCCCAATGCAAGGGTCCCAGGTTCGATCCCTGGTCAGGGAACTAGATCCCGCATGCCGCAACTAAGAGCTCGCATGCTGCAACTAAAGACCCGGCGCAGCCAAATAAATAGATAAGTAAATATTTTTTTAAAAAAAATATTGATTGCTGTTGATAAAGCAGGTGAAAGAGGAATATAGGGTCAAGGGTGATTGTTGGTGTTGTTTCTTGGGTTTTGTTTGTCTTTAAGGTAGAGGATAGTGGCTATGTTGTATGCTGATTCGAATAATCTAGGAGCATGTGAGAGAGATTGATGATGGAGGGGAGATGCAAGACTGAAGTTCTTGATAAGGTGAGAGGGAGGAAATCCACAGAGCTGGCAGTCACACCACCCCAGGGGGCAGCATTCACATGGCATGCTGAAGTCTTGATTCAGGAGGTGCCACCCAAAGAAAGCACCTTGTGGACAGCCCTGGAGTTGTGGAGTAAGGTGGTACCAGGAATTTGGAGCACACGTAGCAGGAGGGAAAGAAGGATAGGTTGTGAGGTTGGCTTTTCTTGAGAAGGAAAAGAAGGGAGGAAAAAGATGGAGACAGACATAGACATTGGGACAGTGGTACATATAAAAGGAAAAGAGCTGTGCACGTAAAACTTTTTAAGGTTCTCTCCAAGTGAAATAAGTTTGTAGGTTTTAAGGTCAAGCAAATCCAGGTTCAGCCACTTACTAACTATATGACTTTGGGCAAATTACATAACTCCTCTAAACCTCAGTTTCTTCATTAGTAAAATCGGATTTGTAATACTTGTTACCGCATAGGACTGTGGCAAAGATTAAGTTCTCTGTACATATGTAGAATGGTTAGCACAACGTCCTGTAGTAGGTGATCAATTATGGTAGTAGCAATTATAATGAATGCTTTATAGAATGAAAGCCGTAAAGTGCTACTCACATGTAAGGCACTACTCTTTTTTCCTGCTTGCTTAACCATGAAGAAGTTTCTGTACATACCAAAATCAGAAACTAAAAAAGCCACAAACACTTTGCTGCATGAGGTTAAATTTCAGAAACTGTATAAAACAGCCTTATCAGGTTGCTAGGTAAAGTTTTCTTCCAAGATATTTTTGGCTCCTTGTCTTCTCCCTGGAGAAACTTTTAAAATAAGTTATTTGTTAAAGTGAAGTGTGAAGCCAGGATGCTAATGATGTAAAGTACTCTGGGGAGACAGGCTTTTATTAGATTTTCACTGGTTAGCAAAGCAGAAAAGATTTTGTTTCTTCAGTATTAAGAGCTATTTTGCTACAAGTCCAAAGGCGAGGGCTTTTCCATGCAAGTGTACTCCCTCTCTGGCATAACTTTCACTTATTTCAATGTGTTACCAATAATGGCCACGGGGAGAATTTTGACGCATAGGCAATTTAAGAGATTAGAAGCCTGGAAAAATCACCCTAGGCTTGGTCCCCAGAGGAACGTAAGGGCATCACAGTTTAACTAGGTCTTAGTGAGAGAGCAAACATTGTGAGAGAAGCAACAGCAGTGGGACTACACCATCCTCACCTGCCGTGATGGCCTCTGTGCAAAGAGAATCAGGAATTTTCTACGATACAGCTGTGAGACCAATTGCAATAGAAGGTACAGCTGGAAGAGGAAGACACAATTTGAGAACAGGAAACTCTTTAGAGAGAAATTCTCTAAATCAAAATTTTCAAAATTATGAAAATTATCAGCATTTATTCATTCATTAATTCAACAATATTTATCAAGTATCCACTGTCATGGCATGTCATGGTCAATTGTGCAGAGTGATTCAAAGAATAATAATCCCTGCCCTCAAGGTGTCCACAGTCTGAGATAAGACATGAAGAACTATAATATGATTTAGAAAGGGATGCATGATGATTATCCAACTTCTTAAAGCTCTTTGTAAAATTAGTAGTGGGAAAATAATCAAGTGACCTTTCTGAACACACACACGCAATATCATATATCCTAAATAAGTAGTCCACTATTTCTTGAACTAGAAAGAGGTACAGTCACCAAGGCAGGAATCTCCAGAGAATTTCAAGAGAAGTGATGAAACCTTCCTTCACTCACCATTCATTCACTCCTTTCTTCATTCAATAAACACCTATTAAAAGCAGCTGTTAGGTGCCTGGTGCTGTTTTAGAAAATGGGAAATGAAAACTTAAAAACAAGGTGCCTGCCTTCAGGAAGTTTCAAGTACAAATTAATTGAAGTCCTTCTAGATGATAATAATAAGTCAAGAACAGCTAGTTCTAATTCCTAAATTTGTAACTTAACTTCTCATCTGGTAGATCCAGAAAGGACACTACCTGTTGCCAGGTTGATTTAGTTTGCCCAAGTTAATGTGTTTCTATTTAAAATATTTTAAGATTAATGTATTTTTGAACTCAGAATGTGGAAAACAAAAGAATTAATTAAAAAGAATCGTAAGAATTATGTACAAGTTTACCGAATAAGCATATTCTTCTATGGGTGTTGGGTATGTATGGACAATTACCATATTTTACACAGGCATATTCTTATTTAATCTCCAATCTTTCCTTGTGAGGGATAAGAACTATTCCAGCCACAGATGATGAATAAATGCAAAATATTAGTATTAAGTCCCACTACTACATTTACATTAATAATATCTCCAAATGTGTGCTTATCTGCTCTTCAGATCCAGTCCTCAGATCCCTTTCACCGTCCACTTCAGTCTAGTTTATAACGAGACTAGATGGACCAACTTCCATCTCAACTGCTTCTGCAATTTTGCTGCAGTGAATCTTATATCTTCCATTTATCTCTGCTCTTTGCTTTTGCCCATCTATATACTGCAATATACTTCCAAGTAGGAAATATTTAAATCACTATTTATCTCCAAAGGTAGAGCCTGGGAATTGTTTAATTTGTCTAAGCATTATACAAGTAATAGGAATGTCTTCTCATAGTAAAAGGTTCAAATGATATACATAAAACAAATGGCCTCCTTGACTGTCTTCTCAATTCCCATAACCCCAAGATAAAATCACTAATACCAGTTAAGTGTGAATAATTTCCAAATTTTTCCTATGCTTTTACATAAATATTTGTATATATAAAATATAGAGTTTTACTTTCTTTTGATCAATTTTTTGCACAAATAAGAATATCTAGTACTTAATGCATGCCAAACATTCTCCCAATTACCCTATGAGGTAGATACTGTTATTATCATGCATCCTTACTTTACAGATGAGGAAACTGAAGCAGAAAGAGAACAGGTAACTTGCCCAAGTCACACACTTCCTAAGCGGTAGGGCTGGCTCCTTCTGAATCTCTTCAACCTACCAGTATCATACTACATGCATTACTTGCCAACTCAGTTTTTTTACTTAGCTATATGTTGGAACCCACTTAGAAAGTTATATAAAGCTCTTTCCTCCTTTTTCATACTGCTGCAAAGCATTCCAAAATTCAAAGTATGGATGTACTACTTTTTATTTAATTTTCTCCCATGACTTGACATGTAAAGCTATTAACAACCTTAGATGGGTGACAAGTGCATGGGGGCTCATTATACTACACTGTTTACTTGCATGTTTGAAATTTTCCATGATAAAAGAGCTCCAAAAAAAAAACAAACCTAGGGTAAAAATTCATTATACCTACATCTTTGTGAACATGTGTGAGAATTACTCTAGGGTGACTACTGAGAAATGGGAATGCTGGGTTAAAGAGTACGTACATTTTTAAATGTAACAGATAGCACCAGATTGCAATGTCTAAAAAGAGCATTATTAATTTATATACCCACTAATAGTGTAAAAGAATAGTCATTTCCCCACACATTTAATATCATGCATCTTTTAAAATTTTGCCAGCATGATGAACAAAAAGTGGTTTGATTTGCATTTCCTTGATCCCTGGTGAGGTTAAACAATTTTACATGTGTTTGTTGGCCATTCATATTCTTCCCCTATAAAGAGTGATTTCCCCCATACCACCACCCCCTGCATTCAGCATCACAGAAAGCCCTGGTCTCTCTCTATCAAATTTCTCTAGACTGTTATGCCCCTTGGACCTCAGTGATCTCCTTTGTCTCTCTTCTCCATCCACCAAGATGCCCAATTTATCTTCCTTCCTTTCCTTCACCAACCCCCCAACCCTCCACTCCCTCCACCACCTTTGAAGTGGAAAAGAAGAGATTTGGGAGAAAGTGTTCTTAGGAAAAGTGTGTTCCTTAAAAGCAGCAGCCCCCTTCATGGGCTTCCTGAAGAGGCTTCCACCTATTTCCACAGCTGTGCTGCAGGGGACAAAGAGGTCGTGCTTAACATGCAGAAGAGGTAGCTCACATCCAAACCACTGCTGCCTCAGCAGAAAAGCTCTTTTTAGAACTTTAAAATCCTTTAATCCTTTCCTACTCAACACATTGGGGTTGCCCAGATTTTTAAAATTATTCATTAATGTATTCTTATAGCTAACATCGGATTCAAAACTTTAACTGTTGTCCTTTTCAAGTCCCCCCCACCTTACAGCATCTCATTTGCTACGATTGCTCACTGAGATTCTTTCTCCTCCTCTCTACCTAGCCAGAATGTAATAAAAACAAACAAACAAACAAACAAATAACATAGCTCTACTGAGAACTTGAGTTCTTCCTATAGTAAGCAAAGTGCCACTGCATAAAATTCTTCAGTTTTTTCGCTCTCCTGGGCATATATTCAGTTCGAGAAATAGTCACCAAGAACTTGCTATGGGTAAAACACATAAACACAACAGGAGAAACAAAGATAACTGAAACACATTCCTTGTCCTCTAGAAACTAGAATCTAATGGAGAGATAAAAATAACTCTAAAACAAGGCTGCCTCTGTCATAATAGAAGTACAAAATGACAGGAGAATAAAGTGGATGGGAGGGGTACATATTGGATCTGAGAGGCAAGAAGAACCTGGGAATACAAAGGCCTTGAGGATATGGCTGAATGAGGGCAGGCTTTTGAACACGGTGACCACCAGAGGGACGCTTGATTCCAGTGTTATTTCTTATTTCTTGGTTGTTTTCATTAATTAATTTATTTATGTATTTTTTTTTTGGCTGCGTTGGGTCTTCGTTGCTGCGCATGGGCTTTTTCTAGTTGCGGCGAGCGGGGGTTACTCTTCGTGGCGGTGCGCGGGCTTCTCATTGCAGTGGCTTCTCTTGCTGTGGAGCACAGGCCCTAGGCGCGTGGGCTTCAGTAGTTCTGGCTCGCGGGCTCAGTCATTGTGGCTCGCAGACTCAGTAGTTGTGGCACAGGGGCTTAGTTGCTCCACGGCAGGTGGGATCTTCCCGGACCAGGGCTCAAACCCGAGTCCCCTGCATTGGCAGGCGGATTCTTAACCACTGAGCCACCAGGGAAGTCCCTCATTTCTTGGTTTTTCTCATACAATGAAATTGTTTTTCTTACTTTCTGTTTTAGATTCCCAAATTTTTAGAACCAGAGGTGGTTTCTGAAATCATATTACACAACCTTTTCAATTTATAAATAGGAAAACTAAGCCCAAGTCACACAGCTAGATAATATTAAAGATGAGAGCTCAGTAATCCTGACTCCTCTTCCAGGGCTCCTTGCTGCCCCCAGAATCTTTGCTTGTTGTTTTAACTTTTCTGCTCTTCTGTCTCAAAATATCAGTGTTTGATGTCACCTACAGGCGGGAACTCAAAAGGTATGTTTCAAAGATAACTGCATCCAGTAGCTGAATATGTGTGTGTGTGTGTGCATGTGTGTGTGTGTGTAACATGAAGGATCATATTGTCAAATCAGACTCATGCAAATCTAAGATCTCATCCAGTATCAAGCATTATGAATAATTTCAGAAATATAATCAATCAACAGGAACAGGCAAAGCAGGGGGAGGTCTGAGAAACTGAGGGGAGCTCCCAGGTCCTTTCTTCCCATGTAAGACATAAGCTCTCTGTAATGAAACATTTCCATTTTACGGGCGTATAGCTGAATGGTTTTGTAACATTTTTCAGGAAGCCATGTTCCTTAAATTCATAGATTCAACATAAGCAATCCTAAAGTAGTAGGGATATCGTGTAAAGAGCATTCCATGAACAAGGATGCTCCTCTTAGCAAATAAGCATGTATCTTCCAAGAGGTTCAGTTATTGTCATGTTTACAATACTGGGTCATCTACTTTCTTTCTTTGTCTGAGAGTATGTTGATCTCTCCACTCCCAGTAATAGGAGGGAAATTGATGACAGGCCAGGTGTCTTAACGTCTTCCTGCTTAATACTTAAATATTCAATAAATAGTAAATAGGCCAGAACTTACCTGGCAGTGCAGTGGTTGAGAATCTGCCTGCCAATGCAGGGGACACGGGTTCGAGCCCTGGTCCGGGAAGATCCCACATGTTGCAGAGCAACTAAGCCTGTGTGCTACAACTACTGAGTCTGTGCTCTAGAGCCACAACTACTGAGCCCATGTGCCACAGCTCCTGAAGCCCATGCGCCTAGAGCCCATGCTCCGCAACAGAGAAGCCACCGCAGTAAGAAGCCCACGCACCACAATGAAGAGTAGCCCCTGCTCACCGCAACTAGAGAAAGACCCTGAGCAGCAACGAAGACCCAACGCAGCCAAAAATAAATAAATTTATTTATTTTTTTAAAAAAAGTAAATAGGCCCCATATGTGTACATCTTCCCAAACACTACCAGATTCTCCATAGTGGGAAAGAGAAAAAAATGAGCCTGTAGTTTTTCCATATTTAACTATGATCAGAGGTGGCCAGTGGTGAGGAAATAGAAGTATCAGAAGTTTGGTTCTGAGCATCTTTAATCATAGCATATAAAAATGTTATTCCAAATTGGTTTCTTTGTGCTAAAGAAGTAATAGAAACCTCAGGCAAGCAGTCATTTCCCAAGGCCTTTTATTTCACTCTGCCTTAGTTTTTACAAAAATATACTCATAAGAATGTCCTTCAACCAAGATCACTCTTATATTTTTTGCCTTCAAAGCTTCCACTCCCTGGGTTTACTTATGGTAAACCAAGCACCAGCTGCTTTTACATTCACCTCTGACTTCCACTGCTGCACCCTACAATCTCTTCTCTGTAGAACTATTGATACGATTTTTTAAAAACCCAAATCAGACCTTGTCACTCCCTTGAGGAAAATGCTCTGAAGGTTTTATATTTCACTTGGAATAAATCAAACTCCTTACTATGCCTATGAGATCCTTCAAGATCTGGCCCCTACATACCTCTCCAATCTCAATTCTAATACCTTCACCATCTTCCTTCTTTCTGTAACTTTAACATGTTATATTTATATATACGTTAGGACCTTTGTACCAGCTATTCCCACTGCCTAGAATGCTCTGCCACCCACTCTACAATGGGCTGGCTGCTTCTTTTCATTCTGGTAATAGATCAAATGTTTACCTGTGAGGGAGATCTTCCATGAGCATACAATCTAATAAAACACTCTCTTACCCACAACTATCAGTCTCTATCACTTTAATTTTCTTCATGGCATTTATAACCATTTGATGGTATAATACCTTGATTATTTATTCATTTATCCTACTATCTTGTTTATCTGGTATTTCTCCAGTGCTTAGAATAAAGCTTTGCACAAAAAAAGACATTCAAGATATGATGTTGAATGAATGAGTGAGTGGGCCCTCCTTTTCTTTCAGGTACACTTTCAGGTAATTTAACCTTACATCCATGTGTAGAGGACTCTCAACTATTTGGAAATTATACAACACATTTATAAGAAAGCCAGGTATCAAAGAAGAAATCATCATCAGAGAAATTTAAACATATTTTGAAGTGAATGACAATAAAAATACCACATATCAAAATTTGTGGGATACAGCAAAAGCAGTGTCTAGAGGGAAATGTACAGCCTTTTTTTTCCTTTTTTTTGTGTAAGCACCAAGTCCTAACCACTAGACCACTAGGGAGTTCCCAAAATGTACAGCCTTTATGATTACATTAGAAAAGAGTAAAGGGTCCAAACCACTGACCTTCAAAGGTGATCTTATGTCATCTATATGTAGATGACCCTGAAATTTTTATCTCCTACCCAAAAAGCAGCCCCTGAACTGCAGACTTCTGCATCCAGCTGCCTTACTTATATCAATTTTTGGAAGATTAACAAACATCTCAAACTTAAGTAGGTCTAAAAAATAATTCTTGATTTTTTTGTCCCAAATGTTCCTCTCCCACTATCTGCATCTTGATAAATGAGATCCCATTTTTACATCTGCTTAAGCCCCAAATTTAAGAGTCCTCCTTGATCCCTTCCTATCCCAACAGGAGCTATTTTACCATTTCTAGAAGTGGATCCATCCTCCAATTCGTTTTCCATACATCAACCAGATTGACCTTCTGAAAAAAAGGAAAGCAGACCATGTCAATTTCCTGTTTAAAACCCATCAATGGGGACTTCCCTGGTGGCGCAGTGGTTAAGAATCCGCCTGCCAATGCAGGGGACACGGATTCGAGCCCTGGTCCAGGAAGATCCCACATGCCTCAGAGCAACTAAGCCCGGGTGCCACAACTACTGAGCCTGCGCTCTAGAGCCTGTGAGCCACAACTACTGAAGCCCGCACACCTAGAGCCCGTGCTCCACAACAAGAGAAGCCACCGCAATGAGAAGCCCGCACACCACAACGAAGAGTAGCCCCCCGCTTGCTGCAACTAGAGAAAGCCCGCACACAGCAACGAAGACCCAACACAGCCAAAAATAAAAATTAATTAATTAATTATTTTTTTAAAAAAATCAATGGCTTTATATTGCCCTTGGAATAAAATTCAAACTCCTCACTGTGACCTGCATGGTCCGGCATTACCCTGCTATGCAATCCTTGTACACTACCACTTTCTGCTTTGATTAATGTGCTTGAGTCACAACCTCCATTTAGTTTTTTGAACAGAGCTTCAGGTTCTTCCCTTTCCCTAGCCTTTTGCACCGGCAACACCCTCTCTGTGGAATGCTCTTCCACAGGCTCTTGTATGACCTGCTCTTGTATGACCTGTTCATTCTCATCGGCCAGGTCTCCGCTCCTGTGTATTCTGTAAGAAAAATTTCATTAGTTTTCTCACTATTTCATAAATCAAACATCCACATATCAACCAGATGAAATAGAAATAGAATATTTCCAGCATTCATGTGTCCCCTATCAATTATAGACCCTCCTCACTATAGACACAAGTACTATCCTGACTTTTGTGGGGTGATTTCCTTGTTAATCTTTGTGGCTTTATTACCTGTAATAAAATTCTCTCCATAAACAATATATTTTAGTGTTGCCTGCCTTAAATAGAATCATTCTATTTTTCTGCGTGTATTTTACTTCTTTTGTTCAACATCATGCTTTCGAGATTCATCTACACTGCTATGCATAGTAGTAATTCATTTATTCTATTGCTATGGGGTATTCCTTCATATGACTATAACACAATTTATTTATCTCTTCAACTACTTATGGGCATTTAGATTGTTTTCAGATTTTGGTGAGTAATACTGCTGTAAATATTCCTGTACCTGTGCCCTGGTATATACTTGTGAGAGATACTAGGAGTGGATTTGCTAGGTTATGGGATAAGAGTGTTATCAACATTACTGGATAATGCTGGTGTTTCAAAGTGGTTTAGCAAATTATATTCCCACCAGCAGTTTATGAGAATCCTCACTGCTCTTTATCCACACCAACACTTGGAATTTTCAGATTTACAACATTTTTGCAATTCCAGTGGGTGTACAGAGTATTCCACTGTGATCTTAATTGGCAGTTCCCTATTGCTGTTGAGGTTAAGCACTTTTTTGTTTGCTTATTGGCCATTTGGATATCCTGTGTGTGTGTGTGAAAGTGGAAAATTGTGTTTTAAAATTATTTTTTATAGGGCTGTCTGTCATTTATTGACATCTAGAAGTTATTTATATATTCTATGCATGACCCCAATATTATCTATATAGGCAGCAAATATCTTCTCCCACTCTGTGACTTGCCTGTTAACTTTGGCAAATTGGTTCTCTGAAAAGCAGACACTGAGTTGGAATTGAAATTGAAAAAGATTTCACTGAGGAGTAACACCTGTGAAGGACGAGGGAGGGGGGTGGTAAGGTTGGGCAGGGATTGCCATCAGACAAAAATTCCAACCTGAAAGAGTCTCTGCCAGCCCACGGGGAGCACCGGGACAAAAATATTCCATTATATGAGGCCTCCATTGGGCAGAAACGACGAGCCCCTTGTACCACTGCCGCGTTCAGTTAGTCGCTGGCCAGGGACCTCCCCGAGAGGAGAGTGACCTTGACTATCACTGGTCAGTTTTTGCCTGGGGACCACCTCAAGAATAGCAGGACCTTGGCTCAACAGCTAGGCAAACTTGACGAAGCTAATAGCTGGAGTCGGTCGTCAAACCACACTCCTTGCAGCTGGGCAGCCAGTCATTTCTTGAAGGGGACTCTGAGTGGCACATCTGTGCCTGTCACACTCATTTAATGGTGTCTTTTTATGAACACAAGTTCTTAATTTTAATGTAGTCAAAATTTCAGTACTTTACTTTATGGTTACTGTACTTTGTGTCTTGTTTAAGAAATCTTCTCCCCCCACCCCAAAAAAGAAATCTTTCCCTAGTTTGAGCTCATGAAGATATTCTGCTATAATCTATTCTGGAAGTATTTTTATTTTATTTTATTTTGGCCGCGCCGCGGGACATGTAGGATGTTAGCTCTCCGACCAGGGATCGAGCCCACACTCCCTGCAGTGGAAGTGTGGAGCCTTAACCACTGGACCGCTAGGGAAGTCCCTTTAAAAGCATTTTAGTATTACCTTTCACATATAGGTCTTGAAGTAATGGAATTTATTTCTGCATATAGTATAAGGAGAAGATCTATTTTTCCCATATGGATACCTCATTGGCTCCACATTATTGAAAAGACCATGTTTTTCCCACTATTTGCAATGCTACCCCGGTTGCATACCAAGTGTGTATACCATGTATGTATGGGTGTGTTTATGGGATCTCTCTGCTATTCCATTCAAATAGCACCTTATTCCCCTTTATGAGTATCTTCATTATTTAGGGCCCTTTAAATTTTCATGTAAATTTTAAAATCAGCTTGTTAATGCTCCCCAAATAACTTTTATGATTTTGATTGTGACACTAGAAGAATTTATGTTTTTACAACATCAAGCCTCCTAATTATGAACATGGTATGTCTCCAAAATTTAGACACTCCCCTCCCGTGCTTCCTTAGAGCATTTTACACAGCTCTCTGGTGGCCTTATCACCTAATACTGCCCTAGTTTTGCATGCTTGTCTCAGCACTTTTCTGAAAAACTGAGTTTCTTGAAAAAACATGATTTGAATGAATGACTACTTCTCAAAACGAGACACAGGAGGAGGATTACTCTTTGGGGAACCAAGTGAAAGATTCATGGATTGCAGACCATCCTGAACCCAAGGGTAACCCTGCAGAAGTGCTAAACATCGGAAACTACAGTACTTGTAACTTTCTCTTGACATAAAAGCTGAGAGAGAGTACTATTCCTCCTGGGAGTAGAAACAAGGTAGGATGTAGGAAGTAAAACAGTAACAGACTGCTTTGTACTCGGATTCGTGTCAATCTGCGTCAGGCTGAATTGGTTGATGAAAGAGCATACAGAAACCGAGCAATCTTTGAGTGGTTTTTACCCTGTTGTGTCCACTCACTGGAGAAGTGTGTGTGAGCGAGTGTGTGAGTACCTGAGTGTGTAAATGTGTGTGTGTGTGTGTGTTGCATGTTAGCTTAGTAAAAGTGGTGACTATTTCAACATGGTGGTCAGGCTGTTTAGATTTAATCCCAGGCTCTATCATTTGCTAGCTTAAAATGTCTAAGCCTCATTGTCTTCATCTGTAACATGGGAAAGATGCTGATTATAGTATCTATTCCATACAGTTGTTGTGAGGGTTCAATGACATCATTCATGTAAAGGACCAACCCAGGAAGCAGTTAATAAATGTTAGTTGTTGTTATGATAAAATATTTAAACCCTTTTCAGTTGAGTATATATATAGTATTAAGTACATCTTTAGAAGAGAAACCCCTGCATCCTTCAGCAAGTGGTGGAAAAGAATTTGGCGGCACAGGGATGCCAGGTGACCTCATGTTTTGGGGGTGCCCTGAGTCTACTTCCTCATGAGTACGTTTTTGTAGACCACAATTTAAAGTCTCTTTCAGCTGGATTTATTACCATTTATGACTCAAACAAAAATCCAGTCCATTTACTGAAGCTTTTGCTCGGGAATAGCACAAGTCTAGACAAGAAATATGTTCTCACATAAGAATTTCCATTCACTAGTGCTTTCTCAGGCATGACTCTAAGAATACAACGAGTTTGGGGGTAATCTATGGGATTCTCACTCTGTAACCCATATTCAGATTTGGAAAGGGGTCCTTTTGGCCCATTACAGCAATTATAAAGGTACAGCTTTCCTGGAAAAAATCTCAGTGGATAAGGTGATAATGGCAATTGTGCCAACTGTGAAAGTCCATAGGGGTCGAACTCTTTTAAGCATCTAAACAGCAACTTCGAAGAGTGTACACACTTGTTTTCCTTCTTGAATGAAATTGTACTGCTTTCAAGTCTCCAAGCTAAATGCACAGTGGATGGTTGCCCAGGTGACAGGCCATAAACTAAGCAGTCTCTGCAACTAACTGAAGGGTTTGTGCATGCAGAACCAGCTTTAAATATCTTTTTTTTCAAGTACTGTGAGCTGTGAACCACTGGAAAATAATCAAAGAAAAAAATCAATATCTGTGCTGCTTTTAAATGAATCCCTTGTTGAAGTGTGGGTTGACAGCTGTCCCAGAAATCAGTGCCACAATGAATTAGGATGATGTTGACTGCTGTTTGGCTTGGTGTTTCTTCAACAGCGTACCAACTTCCTCTGCAAAACATACCACAGGTAAGCCAAATCTCCACTTTTCATCACATTTGGGATAATACCAAATGTTGCAACTTTTTTTTTCTCCCCAAGGATGTCCCAAAGGAGGAACATCAGGTAAACTGATAGAGGAAACTGTGTCCTGATCTCAAATAATTATATCCTTAGAGTTGCTATAATAAGCTATTTTTGACTTTTCAAATATTGAAACAATCCCATCCAATACTTTACATAAATGCCTCTAAACCAGTAGGCTAAACTGATAAGGACAAGAAAAGTATATAAAAATACTTATGTCCATTGAATTATACCCAGCAACAATCTTTTATTTTAGTTTAATCACCTATATATGTGTTAACTTCACATGGTATAAACCTTCTTGTGCCACTCAGTATTGTATGTGTTCTTGGCTATATTTTCTTAACATAAAAGGAGATTCCCATTGCTTTAAGTCTTAATTACATAAGATTCCAAATCATATGTAAAGTATAATAAAAAGATTTTGTTTTATAAGTATTGTAGGTTAATCATACATACAATTAAAGATACAAGAACGGGGCTTCAATAGATGCTAAACCAACAATCCCTGTGGAATGAAATGTTATTGCTTAAAAAAATCGTTGATCAAAACAATCCTAAAAGAAAAATTGAGAAAAGCTTTTTCATGAAAAAACTTAAGATGGAAATGTACCGATTGAAGATCAGAAGAGGAAATGGAGCTCACGAATAAAAAGCAGGGTGGGTCTGTCCACTTTCATTGAAAGAGCTACCTATGTATAGGGATACTGCTGTATGTCAATTCAATCATTTTGTCCTCCTCCAGTCACTGCTGAGTGTATGAGACAGTAGATTACCAAATAAATGACCACATTGCCCAGTACTGTAGTGATTTGATTTAATAACTTCTGGGTTGCAGTTGGTTTAAATATTAATTTTATTTTGTATTCTTGAGGTAGATACTACTTTTGAAATGCTCTCGCTTAAGAGTTAAGCCACAATTCCATAACATGCATTGTCATTTCATTGTTAGGGGTAATAGCTTGGGAAAAAATACCTTTGGGGTTTTATTTCCATTTTATAGATGAGCTGGTGATATAAATATGTATTTCTAGTCTAGTTGTTATTTGATTATCCAGTTTTCATCATTATTGAAGGAAAGGTTTTAATTATCCTTTGTTTCTGAAAGCATTTCTTTTAACTGAAATGATACTGCAAATATTGTTTTCAAAAATAAGTATATAAATCCAAGTTGCAAAGCAGTTTGCTGGAATAGACATGTATATTGGTTTTAAATTTTTCTGTGGCCTGATTCTGAGTGTATCATTTGCTCCTCAGCTTTTTTTAAAGTTCCAAATACCCTGCTTACTCAATGTTAATGATTAGGATAATGATGATTAAGTGACAGCGATCAACCAAATGTCTGCTTCATTTAGAAGAGCTTAAAGGAAAGAGACAGGCACTAGTGGTGGAAATGTAAAATGGTGCAGTCATTCTGGAGAGCAATCCCAGCAGTATTTAGTGAAATTAAATGCACTCAAACCATTCACTCCGTGAAACTTTTGCACAGTGCATAACAAGGCCTGAACAAGGATATTTATCACAGTGTTGTTTGTGGAGTGGGAAGTTGGAGGCAACTTAGATGTCCATCACCAAGGGAAGAGACATTGAATATGGCAGATACATACTATTCAGCCATTAGAAGCAAACGACCAGAGGTACACATAAGTATAAGGCTAAATCTTAAAAACAACATGTCACGTTAAAAGGTAACAAGATCTTTAGTACGATATCATTTGTGCAAATTTAAAACATGCACACACATATAACAGCACAATATGCCTTGTAAAGATACATACATGTCTGAGGATACCTCTTAGGCACATTAGATGGGGTTCCTGTGAGGCAAATCCAAACTAATGGGAGGAGTGGGAGGAGGGAGAGGAGGGAGCAGAGCTGAAGGGGGAGAAACATAAAATGAAGCAAGAGAGAAGTCAGACATGGTCCAATACTGCTAATGAGGAGTATGATTAACCCAACCCCCTTTAAGGTCCAAACAAGGAAATGAAAATAGGCCTATTTTACAAATATTCCTTTATGTATTAGTTGCATGAAGTCTTTTGGGTCACTTGCACCTGCATCTTTCCAGCATAAGATCCCCTTTTGCCAATGCCTATGCCTCGTTTTCCTCATCTGTAAAATATGGGTAATAATACTACTGTTCTGATGGTGTTGTTTGAAATTAAAAAATAAAATATATGTAAATATATGTAAAGCATTTAGAATAGTGTATGGCACATAGTGAGCATTCAATAAATGTTGGATATTATTGCTGTTATTATATTATTGCTATTATTATGTAACATCACTTTGAGCAAAGGTAGAGAAAAACTTGAGGAATTGCTTCTCTATTTCAGTTTACTATTTATTAGAAATTTGGAGGAAAAACTAATATTTATCCTAGGAACTTTAAATCAAAAGGAATAAATGGTAATGATAAATGTCAATTAGAAATAAAGTGAATTGTTGGGACTTCCCTGGCGGTCCAGTGGTTGAGACTTCGTCTTCCAATGCAGGGGGTGCAGGTTTGATCCCTGGTCGGGGAGCTAAGATCCCACATGCCTGGGGCCAAAAAACCAAAACATAAAACAGAAGCAGTATTGTAACCAATTCAATAAAGACATTAAAAATGGTCCATATCAAAAAAAAAAAAAACTAAAAAAAAAAGGAAAGACAGTGAATTGCAAGAAAGATTGTGGACTGGATTCTAATCACTAGGTCAGTGTTTCTAGAAGTTGTCTAATGATAGGAATCACCTGAAAACTGAGCAAAAGAAGAAAAGTACGTTCTAGAGACAGTAAAAAGATCAGTGGTTGCCAGGGATTAGGGAGAAATGGGGCTTGAACAGGTGAAGCACGAAGGGCAGTGAAACTACTCTATACTATAATGGTGGATACATGTCATTGTACATTTGTCCAAACTCCTAGAATATACAACACCAAGACTGAACCCTAATGTAAATTCTGGACTTTGGATAGTAAGTGTCATTGTAGGTTCATCAGCTGTAACAAATGTACCACTTGGGTGCTGAAAGTTCATGATGGGGACACTGTGGGGAGGTGAGGGTGGAGAAGGGGTTCGGGGGTATATGGGAGTTCACTGTGCTTTCCACTCAATTTTGTTGTGACCCTAAAACTGTTTTAAAAGATAAAGTCTATTTTAAAAGAATCTATTAAAATGTTTTTTTTGGTTTTTTTGTTTTAATTTATTTTTGGCTGCGTTGGGTCTTCGTTGCTGCACGCGGGCTTTCTCTAGTTGTGGTGAGCGGGGGCTACTCTTCGTTGCGATGCACGGTCTTCTCATTGCGGTGGCTTCTCTTGTTGCGGAGCACGGGCTCTAGGCACGTGGGCTTCAGTAGTTGTGGCGCACGGGCTTCAGGAGTTGTGGCTCGTGGGCTCTAGAGCACAGGCTCAGTAGTTGTGGCCCACGGGTTTAATTGCTCTGCGGCATGTGGGATCTTCCTGGACCAGGGATCGAACCCATGTCCCGTGCATTGGCAGGCAGGTTCTTAATGACTGCGCCACCAAGGAAGCCCAAAATATTTTAATTAAAAAAAAAATGAAGTGAGTCCCCAGCTGCATCCCAGACCTACCAAGTCAAAAGGAACCTGGGAATGTATTTATAACAAGGGGACAGCATAATGCTCAAGCTAGTTTAGGGAACTGCACTAAGCTAAGGCCACATTTCTTTGAAATCCAGGGAGACAAGACACTCTACTTATATGCTGTCTCTGTTGCTGGCCTCATCTCTTACCATTCTGTAAAAGCAAATGCCTGTCTCCACCCTCATCAGGTCTTCACCGGTTGCCCAACCATATCCTCTTGGACCCATCTTTCATTCTCTATGGCCAATCAGTCACAAGTCCTGTTAAGCTTTACTTTCAAAATTTTGTTTCTACCTTTCTATCCTCTGTCATAGGAATCTTACTAAAGTACCTAAAAGGCACTACCCAAAAACACTCCATGGGCTTCCCAGCCCATTCAGAAGTAAAAGAGTAAATTCCCATTCCCACCTGGGCCATGCTCTCCTCATTGATCCTAGGTATAGATTTTTGTTCATACCCTTCTCCCAAGTCAAAACTACCCTTTTGCCTTCGCTCTGGTTTTCCAACTATTATTAATACCTTTCTTCCCACATTGTGTTCCAGCTCACATACGTGGCCATTCTATTTCTCTGACATCTTTAAGATTCATTATTTGTTGTTTGACACTTTTTTGTATTTTATCTTAACTATTTCATGCTATGTTCTATTGTGCAGGTCAATGAAAGTTCCTGGAGGACATATAGTATCCTCTTAAATGAATGGATGAATTTATCAAACTAGTATTTCTGGGGTGAAGTACATGTTCTCTTTAAGAAAGAAGGCTTAAGTAGTCTGGCCCATGAATGCTGAAGGCAGTTGTATATTTATTTATTTACTTATTTTTAAAATATTTATTTATTTATTTTTGGCTGCATCAGGTCTTAGTTGATGCAGGATCTTTCGTGGTGGCATCTTTCCTTGCAGCGCACGGACTTAGTTGCCCTGTGGCATGTGGGATCCTAGTTCGCTGACCAGGGATTGAACCCGCATCCCCTGCATTGTAAGGTGGATTCTTAACCACTGGACCATCAGGGAAGTCCCCAGTTGTATATTTAGAACATTGAAGACCAATTCTAGACTTTTTCTTGTTTGTTTTCCTTAGCTTTTCTCCATAAAGTTGTACTATGAAATGGCCATTTGTTCTTTTGCTTTCAACCAAATGCCACTTCATTGTAAATAAATTACCCATTCAATGAAATAGCATGTGCCTACAGACAGTGATTATGGTGTCAGAAGCTGAAGCTGGAACATAGACTCTGACAAAGGATTTTGTGCTGTTTTCAACAGCAAGCAGCTCCATGGGGAGGTAGTTTGCTGACTTTGAAATTTTCAATTTAAGAGATATTTCAATGATTTGGAAAACCGAGATGGGCTACATTTTTTTAAAAATTAGGACTTTCCTGGAAAATCTAGAATGGTATCCACCATGCTCTTTGATGACTCACACGGTGCTAGAATTATGGAGGACACAAAAATATAAGGCATGAAATGTCCCTGCTATTGAGGAGTTTACAGTATTATTGGGAAGATAGGGCTTTTATAAAGAAAATAATTATGGGGATTTTGATAAACAACACAAAAGAAAATAAAATCCTACAATACTTTTCACCAGTAGAATGTGCCAATGCTTTGTATATAGTATTTCACCTCCTCACCAACCATTTGAAGGACGATTACCATTTCCAGGATGGAGATGAGAAAATGAAGGTCAGAGAAGTTGAGTAACATGCCCAAGGTCACACAGCTGGTAACCTGAGTAGGAGGAATTTGAACCCAGGTTCTGTCAGGCTCCAAAGCCTGTAGTCTTTCCATTCTGGTGTTGAGCCATCCTTTCTTCTTCTATACCACATCAAACCTGCAAAGTGATGGTAAAATTATTATTGTTCCTAATTTAAAATGTATGCAAAGAACCAAGACTGATGGGATTATAAGGTTTTCCCCTTTTTCAAAATTGTCTTTAAATCTGTTACAATATTTTACCCATAAAAGAAGGAAACAGGTGACACTAAAGATAGAATATGTTACGTTTGAACTACCCACTATTTTGTTGGGTATCATTTAATTAAATTGTTTCTTTCCTCTTGCAGGCAATTACATGGAACTAGCAAGATGAATAAAAATAAACTGTTTCATGATTTCCTGGAAGTAGTTTCAAAAGGTGATGTGGAACTCATTTGTGACCATATTACTATTACATCCAAAGACTGGAAATACACCTCTCATTACTGCAGCAGAAGAAAATCTAATAGAGGTAACATGTGGTGTCCTGGGGCCCATGGATAGTCTTATAAGCTAAGGATTCCACAAATGAGATGGTTAGGAATAGCATAATCACCTACCTCCATGAAAGAATTTTTGAAGGCACAAAGGAGGGGTGGCGGGGTGGCTACTGGAGGGAGGACTGGGAGACCCTAAGTAATCTAGACATCACCATCGTTACTCATTCCTTCACTCAGTCAACAGATATTCCTGATATACCCAAGGCAATATACTAGACTTCATGATGGATACAACGGTGAGTGAATCAAACACATATGTCACCCTTGAGGAGCTTATGGTCTAGTGGGACCACAAAATGGAGCCTGAGTTTTTTTCTTCCTTTCCCACTCCCCACCTCCAGCCCCCTCAGTACCTGGAAATTTGCTCCCTGGTCTAAGAGATGCACAAAATCCTGAAAGTAGGGAAAGAGGAGTAAATAAATAATAACAAGACCCAAAAGAGCAGGAGATTGTCCTCTTTGTTCTAGTTATCTATCCAGCTAGAGGGCCTGACACATCTAAGTGCTTAATAAATATTTATTAAATGGATAAACTAATGAATAAATAATCCATTTGGGTCTTGCTGATCATTTAAACCATTGTATATGGGAACTTAAAAGATCCTTTTAAAGTATACAGGTGAAAAAAAAGAATGCAGGTAAAAGTGGTAGCAATATGCGACTTGGAATTGGGGAGGGGCAGCAAGGAGGAAGCGTCAAGGGGAATAGAAAAGGGCTTTAAATGGGGAAACTGGGTGAAAAAGACAAATTTCACCCAACTGCCTACCTCAGTGCCTCTACAAGTTCTTGGGAGGCTAAATGCAAGTGGACTCTCAACCCTGCTGGGCCACCTTTGCTTCCTCAATTACCCTCTCTCGACTATATTCTTAGCTCTGTTTCTATGTTGACTCCTTTCTATTAACACCTTTTAAACAAATTATAAAATATAGCATATATGCTTTCTTTTTAATATTTATTTATTTATTTATCTGGTTGCACCGGGTTTTAGTTGCAGCAGGCAGGCTCTTTAGTTGCGGCATGCATGTGGGATCTAGTTCCCTGACCAGGGATCGAACCTGGGCCCCCTGCCTTGCGAGCTCGGAGTCTTAACCACTGCGCCACCAGGGAAGTTCCAGCATATATGCTTTTTTTTAAAAAAGGATCGTGTATGTACAACCTGAAGAAAAATAATGACACGTGCACCCTCGTATCTACTATCCAAGCCAAAAAATTAGGATATTGCAGTGCCTCAAAAGTCCTCTAAATGCTCATCCTGAATTGTGTTCCCCACCCTTCGTAATCATTATCTTGAATTTTGGGTATACACAAAAATTACATTAATTCCTATTATACATTTAAAGATAGAAGCCACAACAATCATAGTACACTGAATGGCCCAAAGGACCAATCACGTTAGCTTTCCTTCCTCACTGTGACTCTTACCCAAACCCCATTAGCTGAATTCAGATGACCCACTTCCCCCTGGGGACTGGGCAGAATGGTGACTGGGGAATCTGAATCCAAGTGAGCCATAAAAGTTTGAGTCTCTCCCTTCCCCAAAGTTCACCAACATACTCATGTGGGTGGCTACAAACTTCAGTCCCCTTTGAAGATAGGGCAACTGAGGTTGAGGTACAGGGCGAGAGAGGAGTTAAGAATGTGGTAAAAAAGAATGGCTCCAGGCCAATAAAAAAGATACATATACTTTTGGTTTCCAGAAGCATGTTGCTCAACCAAATGAACTCCCAGGGTTTTCGGTTCATAACAAAGCCCTAGATCAGGGGGCAGGGTCATTATTACTGACACCATCTATTGCACCTTTAGGATCCCTCAATGGCTGCACCCACATTGCTTTCTGACTGAAGCTGGGGTCTGTAGCCTTTGGTTGACTCAGGCTTAACTTTCACAGCAGGACTGTTTTTTAAAGGGTTCGACCTAAATCTGAATAATTTGCTGAGCCATTGTCATGATAACATTTTGTAAATTTTCACCTGTTTTTAACATAAAGGCCAAGGGAGTTTTCTGGGGCAGTGGGGCTAATCACAAGAATTTGTCTGGATTTCTCTGCGTCTGTTTCTCTTTCGTAAGGGGTGACTTTCATCAGCATTGTAACCCAATTCCTGCCAGGAAGAAACTGAACACTAGTTAATGCCTCATTTGTGGTTCACCACGAGAATTTGTCTGTCTCAAATCCCCCCAAAAGGGCCAGAGCTCCCTTTTAGTAGCTAAAACCCACTGAAAAAAATTCTGAGACTGGTTACCTGTTTTGTTCATTGTTGGAGTCTCAGTGCCAAGGTCAGTTCTTGACAAACACTTGTCACTCAATCCATATTTGTTGAATAAATTATCCCTTTACCATTTTGAATAGAGTTTATTCTCTCCCTAAAAATACTTGTGGAAATACTTGCAACAGTCAAGAATCTATAAGCCTGAATTTGGGGGTTTTATATTCTAAATTATAGATAATACTAATAGGAGGACTTCAGTGTTTTATGTGGGTTTAAAATAAAATATTCACAGACCTTTAGTTAAAAAAATGGTATCCCCAAACTACCCATATCATGGAGATTTTTTGTTTCCCAAATTAAAAAAAGGCAATAGCAGTCACCTGCACCCAAATCAATCCTTCATTTTTATGCCTCTCTTATTCTCCTTTCTTATATCATGAATCAGAGCTGTGCCCCACTAAATAAGTTTTCTACCCAATCCAGAAGACACTATTGGTATTCAAAAAGGCTAAATTAGAATGCTGTGGTGTTGCAGGTTGTTGGATTTCTTCTGGAAAACGGAGTAGATATCACCCTTTGCAATTACAGAAATCAAACCGCGGTCCATGTGGCTAATTGTGATGTCCAAAGGCAACTCTTAGCCGTCAATGGAATCCAGGATCCCCAAATGCAACTTCTACAAAGTTTATGGCTAGGTGACCTTGAACAACTTCAACGCTTGCTGGTCAGTTAATCTGATGTTTGCTTCTGTCTTTGGGTAGGTGGGTGGGTGAGGGGTGAGAAGGGAACAGACTACGTATGACTCCTCTTAAAGAATAATAAGCTCTTTTCAAATGCAGTTCCAGAAAGTTTTGGGCAGGAAATATGAGAAAGAATCAGAATTAAATTGGACACTTGGGGTGGAAAACAAAATAATAAAAGAACACAGCAGCAGCCTATTTACACCTTCTTCCAGCTGGAGGTGAGGAGACGTCACGTAGCACCCCTGGGAAATGATGTGCTCCCAAGGATGCCCTTGCAGAACCACTGTCACCTTGCTCACAGGCGTTCCCTTGACATCATTGCCATTTGTACGATTGCTGTTTAGATCCCTTCGGACCATTTGCAGTTATTATCTTTATCTTCAAAAGGGAATCAGAGAGCCTATGCTTTGCATAATATTTAGTTGTGACTAAAGTTAAGAGAATACATTTTTAAATGCTGTCTTTTTAGGGTATTGATCTTCTTATTTAGATTTTCTGGCCATAGAGACTCTTTCCCAAAGTAACTTGCAAAACCACATGCATAATCAAGGACATTAATTACTGGTGAATGGCAACTGCCTACTCTTGGCATTTACCTTCAGAGGTACTGTCAGATTACATGACTTTCCAACTGAAAGAAAATCAATTGCTGCTAGGAAAGTTTCTTCTACTCCCTTATGGTAGAGACACAAACAGATAAAGAAAAAGTGAAAGATATTCTGGTTACCTAGAGTTCAAGGAAACAGACAACAACATCCAAAGGACTCTAAATTATTTTGTCGTACTAAACGATAGTCTAAAATTGCCATACATCATAAACTGAGGTTTAGAAAAATTTTTGGAAGACGCTAAATTTTATTTTAATGGTATTTTCAACAGTTGTTGCTGTCATTCAATGTGTTTTCTTTTTTTTTAATCTGTTAGCTCCATCACCATATATATATATATATATATATATATATATATATATATATATATATATATTTTAACATCTTTATTAGAGTATAATTGCTTTACAATGGTGTGTCAGTTTCTGCTTTATAACAAAGTGAATCAGTTATACATATACATATGTTCCCGTATCTCTTCCCTCTTGCATCTCCCTCCCTCCCACCCTCCCTATTCCACCCCTCTAGGTGGTCACAAAGCACAGAGCTGATCTCCCTGTGCTATGCAGCTGCTTCCCACTAGCTATCTATTTTACGTTTGGTAGTGTATATATGTCCATGCCACTCTCTCACTTTGTCCCAGCTTACCCTTCCCCCTGACCGTATCCTCAATTCCATTCTCTAGTAGGTCTGCATCTTTATTCCCGTCTTGTCCCTAGGTTCTTCTGACCATTTTCTTTTCTTTTTTTTTTTTTTTTTTAGATTCCATATGTATGTGTTAGCATACGGTATTTGTTTTTCTCTTTCTGACTTACTTCACTCTGTATGACAGTCTCTAGGTCCATCCACCTCACTACGAATAACTCAGTTTCGTTCCTTTTTATGGCTGAGTAATATTCCATTGTATATATGTGCCACATCTTGTTTATCCATTCATCTGCTGATGGACACTTAGGTTGCTTCCATGTCCTGACTATTGTAAATAGAGCTGCAATAAACATTTTGGTACATGACTCTTTCTGAATTATGGTTTTCTCAGGGTATATGCCCAGTAGTGAGACAATGTCTGTTTTCATAACCACATTTTTCACTCCTCAAGATAAGCCTCTAAGTTTTAAAAAACTGGTACCTGTAACTGGATCCAGAGCTTAATCAACAGATGCTCAATTAGTGTGCTATTGGAAAACTATTCTCAGCTCAAAACTTTCATGTTAGTTCTAACTAATAATAAACATTGACATAAAAAGTGGTTTCTTTTCAGAGACTAAAAAAATAATAACTGATTAATTCCCACAGCACCCCTCTGAGGTAATATCATTATCTCCAGTCTGTCTCTGGAGAAACTGGGGTAGAGACAAAGACTGTATTGACATGGCATAAAGTGAAATAGAGATGGAAATTCATGAGTTACTTTGGTCTAGAAAATAAACAATTTGGATAATTTGGCCTTCCAGTAGCTTCTCAGTTCTGAATTATCCAAATTAACTTTTACTTTCATTAAAAAAAAATAACATCTATATATCCACATCCATTTGACTATATAAATACTGTTAAATAAGCTACCTTGTAATTGTAAATCATTCATTCATTCCACAAGTGTTTACTGTGCATGTATCAAACACCCTGCTCAGTGCTTTTCATATTCTATCTATCTCCAATCATCAAAACAACCCTGCAAGGAAAACACTATTATTCCCACTTTGCAGCTGAAGCCCCTGAAGTTCACTGTATAGGGTTGCCAGATTTTGCAAATAAAAATACAGGACACTCAGAAAAAAACAATACAGGACACTCATTTAAATTTGAATTTCAGATAAATACCAAATAATTTTTTAGTATGATTATGTCCCAGATGAAGAGTATTCATTATTTAACTAGGGGTCCCTTATTTCATCAGGGTGATTTGATCAACTTTTAACAGACTGTCCTTGATATAACCCTGTCAGGGAGGTTAAATAACCAATTTAAGGAGTTCAAATTCAAACACAGATCTGTCTGTCTCTCAAGCCTGTGTTCTTTCAGTTAATCAGCTCCCTCTCAAGATATTGAGGAAGAATGTCTTAAAGTTGAGAATTTGGCCAAACAATGAAAATGCAAAGATTAGTATTAATAGACATGCAGTAAAAACATAACAGAAATAAAGTTTCATGTTTTTAAAGGCATCTGAAGAGTTCCTGGATATAAATTTCCCAAACCAACATGGCTTGACCCCTCTGATGCTGGCTGTGAGAGATGTGGACCTGTTTGAGAGTCTTGATATGTTAACCCTCTGTAGACCTGCGGAGGTTCTGTCTGAGCTCCTCAGGCATCACGCGTGAGTGTAAGTGGTCAGTCAGCACCCAAGGAAGGGTGTCTCTGTCATTGTTACTTACCAAGTCATTTGCAAACCTAGACTTATAGATTGCTATATATATATATATATATATATATATATAATTCTTTATATATATATAAATATATAGTCAATATATATTAAATGCTTTATATATATAAGATATATATATATACATAATGTATATATATATGAAACGCACATGCATGGTCACAAAAGGGACTTCGAAGTTACAAAGTGATGTACAGATGTTAGAGGTTGCTATCTATTATTCTTATGATATTGGCCCTTTGTTTTACTTGTTTAAATACTCTTTTGGTAGTTCCTGGGAATGTCAAATAATTCTTGAGTATGCAGCTCCCTACCCCCCAAATGTTACTAATTATTGCAGAAAGCATTGTCAGTTATCAAAAACAATTTATAGTAATGATTTACAGTTATCTGTAAGATTACATGTCAGCCTGCTCTTTTAGGATAGGAGACATAAACAATTTCTTTTAAAAATTAGAGGGTTAATAAACAGTCTTTCATGTCAGAATTGCAGTTTCCTAATTCTGTTTGCTACCTATTTATCTTGTCATCAAATAAGAAAAGATGGCCAAAGCTCTTTCTCAGTATTTCACATGAATTTTGTTTTGGGAATGAAAAAGGAAGATGAAACTTCCAGACCAAAAGTATAGTCAAGAATATGATCTATTGTAAAAGGATCAATTAGTATAATAGGATGAAGATGGAAGTCTGAAGCTATGTCAAACTTTAGCGTTAAACAACAGCTGAAGAGATTGTTAAAAATGGAGATTACTGGACATCACCCCAGAGATGGAGTTTAGTAGGCCTGGAGTGAGGTCCAGAATACTGGAGATCAAAGGACACCACATGAAGAAACACTAATCAAGGCAGATGAGCAAAACAAGGTCCTAACAAGATAAATGACTTGCTTAAGGCCACATATCAAGGTAATGGTAGTCCATGGATTCTTGGTCCCATGCTAACTCTTTTGAATCATGACTTTTGATGGAGAAAAGGTCATAAGAATATTGTTGCAGATCATAAAACATTACCTTGTCCCATAGCAATAAAGAGATTCAAATTCAAAGGTGTTAGGTTGGAAACCATGATCAATTCGCTCCTGGTCCCAGAATGTGACTAGTGAAGCAAGTTTAGTCATTGTTTCCCTCACCATAATCTGTTAATAAGAGTTCCCATCATTTACCCTCTGGACCTCTCTGAGCTCATGTCTAATTCTAGGATCCAGTACAGCAGAGAGAGGAGATTTGTGCTGATGCAAGGAGCCCTAAGATCAGCCAGTTGGGCTTAACAGTCACAGGGCAAGGCAAAGAGGAATGAAAAAGTCACGCGGAGAGAGATTTTATGATACGATCACTCCACTCAACCAAAAGCCTGTGAAATAAGCATATCAGTTTAATTTCAAAGTGAGATGCTAGGCCATTCTACTATTTTGAATGATAAAAGAGCTAGCTGTTAGCATTAGGAAAGAGAAATATCAAGACTAAGCAATTAACACCATTGGAAAGAAAAAAAACAATCAAGTCAGCTATGTGGCAGTGATAAGACAACAGTTGGGGCTTCCCTGGTGGCACAGTGGTTAAGAATCTGCCTGCCAACGCAGGGGACACAGGTTCGAGCCCTGGTGCGGGAAGATCCCACATGCCGCACAGCAACTAAGCCCGTGCGCCACAACTACTGAGCCTGCGCTCTAGAACCTGCGAGCCACAACTACTGAAGCCTGTGCACCTAGAGCCCATGCTCTGCAACAAGAGAAGCCATTGCAGTGAGAAGCCCACGCACCGCAACTAGAGAAAGCCTGCGCGCAGCAACGAAGACCCAACGCAGCCAAAAATTAAAAAAAAAAAAAAAAAAGACAACAGTTAATCAAGATGTTTTTTATTTTTACTTGATTTATGCATTATTAAAGAATTATGAAACTTCTTGTCCAAAGTTGGAAATTTTCTGCCTTAGAATGTTTTTAGAATGGGAGAGGCATAAGATATACAGCATATTCTTCTCATTTAAAAATCTTAAAAATTTGTCACTCTCTCTCACACATTTTGAAGTCATTATTGTTATCCCCAAACTATATAAAATTACTTCTATTTATTTGATGTCAATGGTTTTCTTTTTCAATAGATTGAACTAAATAATCTTTGATGTTGTTTCTATTCTTCCTAGAGATCCTAAACTCTGTGATTTTAGTGGAAAATCAGCAATACGTTATGTGTCACAAATAGAAAGTTTCAGGAAACAGCAGTTATTGGACATTCTAATGAATTCTATGCCCAAACCAGGTAAATATTTCTATTCCACTTTCAAAATTCTCTAACTATAAAAGCCCTATTAGAAATCTTTCTTTTTCTGCATGGATTTGATGGATCTGTTTAAAGAAATCAAACTAAATGTGTATATATGTATAAATGAATCACGTTGCTGTACAGTAGAAATTAACACAACATTGTAAATCAATGATACTTCCATAAATTTTTTTAAAAGAAATCAAGTGAACAACTATTTATTGAGCAGGGACTTTGTACAAGACCCAAAACTAGATACTATGAGGCAGGCAAAGAAGTCTAAGACATGGTCCAAACTTTTGAAAGTGTTCAGTACAGTCAGGGACACATCATGTAAGTCAGAGGAGAAAGAGCTTGTTGTAAACTTGAAAGGGAAAGAAGGACTTACAGTGGTTCTCAAATGCTGGATAAGATAGGAAGGAAGAGAAAAAGAGAGAAAGTGTGATATAGGCAGGGAGAAAGAGTCTGAGCAGGACAAAAAAACCAGCCACAGAGAAAAGTGTAATAGAAAAAGTGCCACTGAGCCACATGTGACTGTGAAAGCTGCTTGACTTTATTGTTTGATTGGCTTTTTTGGGAAGCTTCTTGGCAGGGGACAAGGTTATCCCCAGAAAGGTTTCATGGAAGAGGTGAGACTCAATCTGGTCCTTAAAAAATGATGAGATTTGATTTTGTGGAGCAGAGGCATCATGCTGTAAGCGAGCATGGCTTATCCCAGGAGCAAATGGGACACTAGAAACAACAGTTCATGTCAGGGAAAAGGAATACAGAAGATTAGACACATAAAGAAACTGGGTCCAGGGACTTCCCTGGTGGTGCAGTGGTTAAGAATCCGCCTGCCAATGCAGGGGACACGGGTTCATAGCCCTGGTCCAGGAAGAGCCCACATGTCACAGAGCAACTAAGCCCGTGAGCCACAACTACTGAGCCTGTGCTCTAGAGCCTGCGAGCCACAACTACTGAAGCCCGCGTGCCTAGAGCCTGTGTTCCGCAACAAGAGAAGCCACTGCAATGAGAAGTCCGCGGGCCACAACGAAGAGTATCCCCCGCTCGCTGCAACTAGAGAAAGCCCACACGCAGCAACGAAGACCCAACGCAGCCAAAAATAAATAAAATAAATAAATTTATTTTAAAAAAAAGAAAGAAAGAAACTGCGTCCATTGAAGACTCATTAAACGTCAGCCTGAAGGACATATTTTTTTTTCCCAATAAAATAGAGTCACTAAAGACTTTTAAGCCAGGTAATGATGAAAGCCATGTTTTAGGAAAATTAACCTGTCATTGTGTTGGATGAATTTGAAGGAAGAGACTCATACCAGGGAAGCTCTCTTAAGAAACTACAGAAGTACACATGTGTGGTTATAAGGACCAGGAAAAGAGTCTTTGGGCATGGTGTGTAGTGGGCCTGAGAAGTGCTGGGTATGGTGAGTCTAAGAGATTGTGAAAGAATTCACAGAATTTAGTGCTGTAACATTGATAGAGGAGACACAGAGACGAGGGATGAGGGAGTTGAGTCAAACGTGATTCCAAAGTTTCAGCCCTAGGAAGTGGGGAGATAGAAATACAATCAACAAAATAGGAGAACACTTTGGTTTGGTGAGGATGTTGAAGGTAATGAGTTTTAAAACACTACATTTGATGGAAACTTAGGACGTTCAACGTAGCAATTTTCTGTAGGACAGAGCTTGTGGGAAAGGATGGGTTGATATGTTCTTTTGGGAGTTCTCTACCAGGAGATTGTGAGGACCTGAGAGTAGGTAAGATCACTAAAGTATTGATGATGGTGAGAAAATTTCAGGGGCTGCACAGAGGAGGTGCGCCCACAGTTAGAGAGTGCTGTGTGCATAGAGACTCAGGGGAATGAGGAAGGGAGGAGAATTGGGAGAGAGTTACAAGAAAGAAGGAGTGGGAAACAACGTCAAATTGGAAAAGAGGTTACAAAGCAGATGTGATAAGGAAGTGAGAGTTTCAATGGCAGGATAGAGGCAGGAGACAGGTTGCAAAGAGTACAGAAAGAGGATATGGTGAAGAAATGGAGGATATGAGTATAGATCCCTTGTTCAAATTTGTTTCAGTTATTAGGATAAATGGAAGAACGATTGCAAGAGGAAGTTTTCGTGGACGAGCCTGTGCTTATTTGAAGAAGTCAGGATGGCAGGAGAGGGAAGACTATGAGAGCAATGTCCCCCAGGAACTAAGTGGAAATTCACTGTTTGGTGTTTAGAACTCTATCAGTTTAATGTGGCTTCAAGTGCTGGACAGGAGGTGTGCTCGAAGCAGCTGAACGCTTTTGTCTTTGGCAACTATAGAGCAAATGTATTTTCCAGCCTATTGTTAATAAAGGGTTTCCCTTAGCAACTTTGGCCCCTTTTTAAAAATAAACAGACAAAACCCCATTCATTCTGTGGACTCTTGTTGCGAAAACTATGGCCCGAAGCTTCATCAGGATCCCAGTCTACTATTTCAAGAAAATCTTAGACAAAATGGAACTGATTTTAGAGCCTAGAGCTAGATCTCGCTGTGAAACTGCTGGAGATGCATCTCATCAAAACACATTATTATGTTTCTTTTGGCAGAAAGACATTCTGAATCATTGCTTGACATTTGTCATGATACAAACTCTTCTCCAACTGATACGATGACAGTTACTAAAAACCAAAATATAATCTTGCAAAGCATCAACAGCAGGGAGGTAAGAAACTCTCTTTAAAAAAACAAAGTAACTTATCGTATATTAACGCATGTATGTGGAACCTAGAAAAATGGTACAGATGAGCCGGTTTGCAGGGCAGAAGTTGAGACACAGACCTAGAGAACAGACATATGGACACCAAGGGGGGAAAACCACGGTGGGGTGGGGATGGTGGTGTGCTGAATTGGGCGATTGGGATTGACATGTATACACTGATGTGTATAAAACTGATGACTAATAAGAACCTGCAGTATAAAAAAACAAACAAACAAAACAACTAATACTAAACTTTCATTGGGTTATTTGTATGGAAATATGTTAATATAAATGTTTCAGACATTACGTGAAATTTCTAAAAATCTTATATGTTCTGGTATAATGTTATAAGTCATAATTCTAGTTATTACTTTAAAATGTATATCTCAGAAATAACTAAATTTCCTTGTCAATTGCACTATTATGAACTTTCATCAAATCTTTAACTGTGGTCATTTTTAAGTCTTTTGTCATTTACAGACAGTTCTGGGTGTACTCTGATGCTTTTGCAAATATGTTCCTATAAAAGGGATTCATCTTCAAGGAATGCATAGAAAAGACTCTGACAAGTACAGGTTTCTGGTAACTGTACTGCTGAACTGAATGAATAAGCATTTTCAGAACTCTAATGGAAAACTGATGAACTCATAAAAGTGCTAACAAAAGATCAAGATGAAAAAAAAAATTAGTTACATGGGACTGAGTGAACTGATAAGGATGATTATAATTTTTGTGACCTTCTGTTTGAATTAAAAAAAAAAAAATCCCACAAGGACTCAGAGGCAAAGAATATACAAATCAATTTTCACTGCAAAGTAAAGGAGCTGTTACAGTGGAGGATTACTGGACTGAATGTCAATATTATGACATAGTATGAGTGTGTTTCATGTTTGGTAATTGCAATCATTGTTGCTTTTGTTGTGATCATCCATTTACAATGCTTGGTGTCAGTCTATTTATCTCTTGTGAAAATAAAATACAGTGTGTGTGTGTGAAAAACAAAAAAACAAAAAAACAAAAGTAACAGAAAAATGGATAAGCTACTCCATCTACACTTACTGTACTTACATCTACTTCTTTTGTGTTGCTTGAATATTTATAACAATCATATATTACAGTTATATATTTAAATGTGATTATAAAGAAACTTAAAGTACAATTAATGACAGTCTTTCATGAGTTTAATCTCAAGGTAGTAATGAGCTAGTCAACTCTGAGTCTCATGCATTGTGTGTGTGTGTGTGTGTGTGTGTGTATGGAATACCACAGAATATTATTGCAGTTGAATCCATACTAAATAGTAAAATGTAGCTTGTCTTTATGTGTGTTAATGTGGAAAAGGAGAAAATCATTATTCTGATCATGTCAAATCCATCACAGGTTATGACAAATGAGGTACCTCCTCTTGGCCCTGGTCATCAACCCCAGCAGCCCATGATGAATGACTCCACAAAGTATAGTAACAGTAGTGGTAGCAAACATTGTGCCCATGGAAAATTATGGAATGATTCCCAAGATGTACAGTAAACTGGTAAAGTGGTTGCCTAAAGGAACAGAATTGGAGAAGAACTTTGCACTGTATACTCATGTGTACCTTTTGAATTTTTATAAAAATTAACATAGCCCAAACAGTTTAAAATATTACTACTCTGTGGGAATTCCCTGGCCGTCCAGTAGTTAGGATTCGGTGCTTTCACTGTGGGGTCCTGGGTTCGATCCCCACCAAAAAAAGAGAAATTCCTACCCTACATTTTATTGGTAATAAAGAATATGACCACAAAATTCTTTATTTCTAAAAGGTAATGAGGTATGGACTATAATACGTGTAAACAATACAAAGAGTTTTGGAGATGGTGGAGTAAGATCTTTCAGTCCCTTTCTCCTTCCAGAAATCATCCCAAAATAACAAGAAAACAAAAAACAAAAATTTGAGTAAAAAATTAGTTTGAAATAAGTATAGATTCACAAGAACTTGTAAAAATAGTACAGAGAGGTGCTGTATAACCTTCACAAACTACCACCGATTGGAATTATCATAACTATAGCTGACTGTCAAAACTAGGAAACTGGGGGCTTCCCTGGTGGTGCTAGTGGTTAAGAATCTGCCTGCCAATGCCGGGGACACGGGTTTGAGCCCTGGTCCGGGAAGATCCCACATGCCGCAGAGCAACTGGGCCCGTGAGCCACAATTACTGAGCCTACGCTCTGCAACAAGAGAGGCCGCGACAGTGAGAGGCCCACGCACTGCGATGAAGAGTGGCCCCCGCTTGCCACAACTAGAGAAAGTCCTCACACAGAAATGAAGACACAACACAGCCAAAAATAAATAAATTTAAAAACACCCTCCTCTCACCCCTGCTGATCCATCTCCTGTCCCTATAAAAAAAAAACAAAAACAAAACAAAACTAGGAAACTGATATTGATACAATACAAGGAACTAGACTACAGACCTTACTTGGATTTCACTAATCTTTGATGCATTCCTTTTTCTTCTTCTGTTTGTGTGTGTCTGTGTGTATAGTTCTATGACATTTTATCCCCTGTATTATCATGATCAAGATACAAAACTGGCCTGTCTCCACAAAGGAACGCCCTCTTACTCCTCTCTTTACTGCCACATCCTCCCTGCTAACTCCTGGCAACCACTGATCTGTTCTCCAACTCTATAATTTTGTAATTTCATGAATGTCATATAAATGAAATTATCATACATGTGAACTTTTAAGATTGCTTTTTCTACTCAGCATAATGCTCTTGACATAGATCCAAGCTGTTGTGTGTACCAATAGTTTCTTTCTATTGCTAAGTAGTATTCTATTACAATTATATTTTGTTTCACAGTTTATTTAGCCATTCACTTGTTGAAAGACATTTGGGTTGTTTCCAGATTGGGGCTATCACAAATAAAGCTACTATG
Source organism: Eschrichtius robustus (assembly GCF_028021215.1). Taxonomy (NCBI): domain Eukaryota; kingdom Metazoa; phylum Chordata; class Mammalia; order Artiodactyla; family Eschrichtiidae; genus Eschrichtius; species Eschrichtius robustus. The sequence goes on from NC_090828.1 coordinate 123,089,068, forward strand.
AACATTCATGCATAAATTTTTGCATGACTTATGTTTTCATTTATCTAGGATACATGCCCAGGAGTCCAATTAGTGGGTCATTTGGTAAATGTATGTTTAGTTTTTTAAAAAACTGCCAAACAATTTTCCAGAGTGGCTCTACCATTTTATATTCCCACCAGCAATAAATGAGACGTCCAGTTTCTCTACACCCTTGCCAGCATTGGTACTATCAGTATTTTCTATTTTAACCATTTTTAAAAATTTAAACCAAAATAAGTATATGGTGGTATCTCATTGTGGTTTTAATTTGCATTTCCCTAATGACCAATGTTGAACATTTTTAAAAAATTTATTTGTCATCAGCATAAATTGTTCAAATATTTTGTCCATTTTCTGATTGAATTGTTTGTTTTCTTATCGTTGGGTTTAGAGAATTCTTTATATATTCTGAATTATGTGTGACTCACAGATATTTTCTGCTCCAATAAGAAAAACTTGGGGTTTTTTTCACCTTTTTGACAATTCTTTTATCAAACAGAAGTTTTTAATTTTGATGAAAACCAGTGTACCCACTTTTTCCTGTATTGGTCTTGATTTTTACATCTAAGAAGTCTTTTACTTGATCCGGGTCCTGGTTACATGAGTGTGTTCAGTTTATAAACATTCATTAGTCTATACATTTATGATATGTGCATTTTTCTGAATGTATGCTATACTTAAAAGTAAATTAAAGGGAAGGGGTATGCCTTCAAATATCTGAGAAAAAATATGGTTTTCAACCTAGGATTTTATATCCAGACAAACTATAAGTCAAGTATTAGAGTTGAATAGAGACATTTTTCAGACACACAAATGCTCAAACATTTTACATTTCATACACCTTTTAAGGAAGCTAATATGTGCTCTGTTAAATTAACGAAATAAGATAAAAATGGAGAGGAAAATTGGATCCATGATTCAGGGGACCTGGAACCTAACACAAGAGAGGAGGGTATCCTTGGTATAAAGCAGAAAGCAAGTCCCAGGGCTTCAGCCACGTATGAATTCTAGAGAACAAAGAGCTCTGATCGTTGGGGGATGGGAGGAGTGAGGGAGAACAGGATAATGGAGATTTCCAGGAAGAAGATGGAACTGATATATTATCTGATATATTTAACCAAGTGGAAAGACCACAGGATGTTTGGAAGATTTAAGATTTAAAAAAATATAAGAAAAGGAATTAAATATTAAATTAAATTGTGAATGAAATAAAAATAGGGGTTTTGGGTTTTGTGCAGGAAAAAAGTTATTCAGGAAAGTATAAACATACTACACTACTATTGCACTACTACAGTGCAATACATACAGTATAGTACAATACTCAAATAATCATAATGTGAACTTTGCCTATTGATTTAACAAGAAAAAGAGGGTGAATTTACTGGGAAGATAGAGGCAAAGTATAAGAATATTAAATTGTCTGGGGCTTCCCTGGTGGCGCAGTGGTTAAGAGTCCGCCTGCCAATGCAGGGGACACGGGTTCAAGCCCTGGTCTGGGAAGATCCCACATGCCGCAGAGCAGCTGGGCCCGTGAGCCACAACTACTGAGCCTGCGCGTCTGGAGCCTGTGCTCTGCAACAAGAGAGGCCGCAATAGTGAGAGGCCCGCACATCTGCTATGAAGAGTGGCCCCCACTTGCCACAACTAGAGAAAGCCCTCGCACAGAAACGAAGACCCAACACAGCCATAAAAATTAAAAAAAAAAAAAAAAAGAATATTAAATTGTCAACTGCAATAATAAGAAGACAGTAGGTAATATATCACTTTAGCGACAGCAGGATAAGTACATTATCTAGAGATATGGAAGAAAATACCAAAAGAAACACTTAAAAGGCTGGAACTGGCTGCCTCTGGGGGAAAGAGTGGGGAAGGCAACTGATGACCTTTTTTGTTATAAGTGGTTTTTTTTAACCATTATTTGACTTTTAAAAAATGTATAAGTTAGATAAAAATGAAAACTAATTAAAAATTAAAATACAGAAATGGTTAAATCCCGACTCCTCTGGGGCATGGGATGGGATGAGGTAGAATGGAAACATTTACTTTTAATACTATTTGAATATTTTACCGTTGTGCGTTTGTAACTTTTCTAAAGAGGGTAGCCTGCTTCTCACCAAAGTTGCTTTGGTACAGTGGTCGTCAAAGGGGGTGATTTCACCCATCAGGAGGCAGTTAGCAAGGCTTAGAGACATTTTTGGTGTCACAAGCGGGGCAGAAGTGCTGCTGGCATCCAGTGGGTAGAGGTCAGGGATGCTGGTAAACACCCTACAGTGAGCAGGGCAGGCTTTCCACAGCAAAGGATCACCCAGCCCCAAATGTCAAGAGCAGCGAGGCTTAGAAACCTTGCTGTGTAGCAGGCTTTGTCACAACATTGAAGGTTGTATTGTTTTTTTTTTTTAAATTAAACCTTTCTTACAACACTTATTAATTTTATTTATTTATTTATTTTTGGCTGTGTTGGGTCTTCGTTTCTGTGCGAGGGCTTTCTCTAGTTGTGGCAAGCGGGGGCCACTCTTCATCGCGGTGCGCGGGCCTCTAACTATCGCGGCCTCTCTTGTTGCGGAGCACAGGCTCCAGACGCGCAGGCTCAGTAGTTGTGGCTCACAGGCCCAGTTGCTCCACGGCATGTGGGATCTTCCCAGACCAGGGCTCGAACCCTTGTCCCCTACATTGGCAGGCAGACTCTCAACCGCTGCACCACCAGGGAAGCCCTGTATTGTATTTGATTACTAGTATTACATAGTAATTGGAATAAAACACCTAGAGACCAATCTTTAAAATGAGTGTCATGCATCAGAAATTGATAAACAAAAACTCATTTACTTTTCATTTTTTTTGTGCTATAGCTAGGAACTTTCTTTCTTAAAAAGACTAAAAATCCCTTCATATTAGTATATTTTTTCGTGCAAAACATTTTCTGAACTTTCACTCTATATTTTTCTTCTTATGGTTGAAATAACTTTGAACTCATTTCTGAAGGAGAAATAGACTCTCACTATTGAATTTGCCTCTTCTTCTTAGTGCTTTCTCTAGTGCTTAAATTGCAAAACCCAAGGTCATTCTTCACTTCTTTCCTTTGAATGAAAGCCTGCTTTTCTTTTGGGTTGTCTGTAATAGGTTTTTACAGTTTACAAATATAAGCAGCTGCCTGGCTTGTAGGATTGCTCCTGAGAGGCTCTTTATACCCTCTCCCAATCTTTTTTTCATCTAAGGAGAATCGTCTTTCTAAATTTAATTACGTATGATTTCTATGCCTCTTTTCTGTGTGGTTGGCATTCTGTTGTTTACAGATTAGAATGCTATGCCCTCTATCTAGTCTGTTGTCACCTCCTGCATCACTGTCAATGGTTTATGAACTCCATTTATGTTTGGGATGTGCTATTCTAACATTTTCTCTCCTTCACTCACAACTGAGTGTCATTATTTTAATTTTCCTCCTTGTAGCACCCAAGCACTCCTTAAAGTCATTCAAATTTAGTATTCTAAAAGAAATTAGAAAATTCTGAGCTCTTTCTGCTTTTGTCTTCATTTCCATGATAACCTTCAAAGTAGACATTATTCCCTACATCCTTTTTGTTTGTGATACTTATGGTTTTTCAGTTTATTCTACGGAAGAAATTTTTGTCAGGAGATTGTAGGCATCACACATCTTTCATTTTATCTTTTCCTGTGCAAAACCTATAAATTACGTTTGAGTATTCTTTCGCTTAATTTTGCTCACTGTTATTGATTCCTTTCTTTCTGGTTCTTGTTGAGACTCTGTTTCAAGTTTTTCATGGTAACAAGAAAGCAGAGTGGTTAAGACCTCTGTAACCAGACTTCAGAGTCTGGGTGTGAATCCTGGCTCTACCATAGTCTAGCTATGTGACCTTGGGTAAGTTATTTAACTTCTCTGGACCTCACATACAAAAGAGAATAATAGTTCCTACCTCTAGAGTTGTTGTGAGGATTAAATTAGTTAATATGTGAAAGGTGCAACAGTGTCTGGCACTTTATGTGTAAATGCTAGTCATCATTATGGGTTTTGTAGGTAGGTGTGCCCACACTCTGTGTCTTCCACCTTTTCTTAAAGGACCAGCTAATGAATGAACTGAGCAGTTGAGAGGGGTGGGATAGGGAGGGTGGGAGGGAGGCTCAAGAGGGAGGGGATATGGGGATATATGTATACATATAACCTATTCACTTTGCTGTACAGCAGAAATTAACACATTATAAAGCAATTATACTCTAATAAAGATTAAAAAATAGAAAAAAATTCAATAAAGACTTTTAAAATGCTCCACATCAAAAAAAAATCTTAAAAATCATGTACTGCTAAGTTATTACAATTGAACACCTAAAATATTTTCATGGCAGTATAAATGCAGGGTTTTATTTTTATTTTTTTCTGTGATAATTAAAATGAACAAAGCAAAAAGAAAAGATTCCCAAGCTCTCTTGGGAATTAGTGAATGAAATATCAGATGATGTTTGGTGACAAAGGCTACCTGCTTGTCCAACAGGCATGTGCATTTAGGGCAAAGGCTTTTAATCCAACAGTCTCCTTAAATACGTGGTTCAACCAGGTCACAGAGGCCAGAGAGCCAGTTGTAACATCCAGGTTGTGACGGGATATTTTAACTACTACTTGCATCTATCACTGTTCTAGACATTAAAAAGGGCAAAATCACCAGCAACAACTTCTAATGAAGGAAACTATCAACAACAATGAATTCTAATAGAAAACACTTCTTCTTTAGAGAGTTAGGAGTACTTTTTATAAATCAAGCTGTTTCTCAACCATGTTTTTCAGCATAATGATTATTTTCTAGAGGGTAAAAGGAAAGCTTTAGAGGTTGCATACCACGATTAGATCAAAAAGCTGTCATAGTGAAAACTTTAATCAGCTTTGCTGCCTCCTTTCAGTCTAAGGTTATATCTGCAGCTTCCATATGGGGCAGGGATTTCTACCCTCACCATTTACAAATGATGCCCCAGGGAGGCATTATGGAAAAGATCATGTTCCTTTGGGGTTGTTCACTGACTGTGGCCAAAGGATTCTTTCCAGTTACCCACCCAGATGGAATTTGTGGCAGTTTAACAGCCTGGACACGGACATGATAAAGTATAAAATATTGAATTTCTATGTGTCTCGGTGATTTCAGCTTTGATCTTCATTTTTGATTATGCAGTTAATCATGTCCGCGTCTGTCTGAGCGTGGTGCTCTGGAGGCGAATACTTTCCCATTTTTTTAGTCCTAAATACTTTATCCGATTTAAAAGGAATCCACAGTGTGAAACTTTAGCCTAGAAAAAAAATCAACATTCGCTCGGCCAACCAAGTACTACATTGAACAACTGAGTTTCTATTTTATGATATTTCAGGAGTTTGACCAAGATGATGTCTGCACTCATTCCATACTGATTAGTGAAAAAGGAGATCCAAGTGGTGATGGACAAGACTGGCAACCCAGGACAGAAGGTATCTGTCTTCTGTCCTTGATATGGTTACAAAAATAACATGGATTATTTGGATTTTCCCCCTAATTTTGGTAGTGCTCAGTGCAGGAACGTTGAAATCACAGACAAGCACAAAGGAAAAGAAAAATCACTCATAATCCTATCCTTTGGTCCATACCTGAATCAGTGAGTCTTGTCAATCTGCCCAGCCAAAATGGGCATCTCTTTTCTGTCTCTCCTCTTCATTCTACCCCACTCCAGCTCAGCCTACTGTTCTCACCTCCTATCTTTTCTGTCTAATAACATCTTTTCCCTCTTTTCTTTCCTCTCAGAATCTTCCATCAGCTCCAGCGATCTGTTCTCTTCCAGGACCAAGCATTTCTCCACTATCTGTCATCCCAGAGCTCCTCCCTTGAGGGGGAGATGGGGGCCTGAACAAAGAACTAAAGCCCCAAGTTGCACTCTTGTATTCTCGGAGGTCATAAGTCTGGAATTTTCCAGAACAATGCCCATTCCAAATATGTCATTCTGTCCTACCCATAAGTGCCCTTGCATTGAACAGATCACAAAGTATTTGCAGATTCTCACTGCAGAAAATAGTCATCACAGAGATCACATTTGTCTGTCATCTATTCGCCTATAAACTCCTTTTTTTTAAATAAATTTATTTGTTTATTTTTGGCTGCATTGAGTCTTCATTGCTACGTGCAGGCTTTCTCTAGTTGTGGCGAGCGGGGACTACTCTTCGTTGCAGTGAGCAGGCTTCTCACTGCGGTGGCTTCTCTTATTGTGGAGCACAGGCTCTAGGCGCACGGGATTCAGTAGTTGTGGCACGCGGGCTCAGTAGTTGTGGCTTGCGGGCTCTAGAGCGCAGGCTCAGTAGTTGTGGCACGGGCTTAGCTGCTCCGCGGCATGTGGGATCTTCCTGGACCAGGGCTCGAACCCGTGTCCCCTGCATTGGCAGGCAGATTCTTAACCACTGTGCCACCAGGGAAGCCCCCCTACAAACTTCTTAAATGAAATGTTTATTTGAACTGCTCCAACCTCTCTCTGGTAATTTTCCTACTTGCATTTCTAACACTCCAGGGAAGCTGCTCTCTGGATGTCTTTTTTCTCATCCCTGTCAACCACCCTGAATGCCACAGTGCTCTCCTAGCTGCTGTCTCCTTTGGCCCCTTATGTGATGCTGCCCTCTTCTGGGGAGACTTCAGTCTTTGTCAAACTCACTCGATATCTCCTCTCCCCTGGTGGAGGGCGGGGAATAATTTAATAACATTTGAAATGATTCACTCCATGAACCTTGAAAGACCTAATTAAAATAAACAAGTTCTGGTCCCCTTCCAAACAGTCTGTGTGATCTGCCTTTGACTTTCAAAGGTTTCAAAGCTGAGTTCTCAGAAGCCTGATTGTGGTCTCCATCATCTTCCAAGAGGTTAAAATAATGTGTTTATTCTGCTCCATTTGGAGATGACTTGCCATCTGAGGTGCTTATAATTCTTTAAAATCGATTTGTAAGAGTTTAGGTTTTTATATAGGAACCATAACACTTATGCAGCATCTCGGCTAAGCCCTTGCAGTTTTAAGCTTTCATAACTTGGGTTACACATTTGAAAGAAGCAATTATGTTTCTAAATTTTCTTCTCATAGTTGATAAGGGTCTTCACTAGAACTAGTTACTCTTTTAAGTCACAAAGCCTGAAATAAAACCGTTTGGGGTATTATTGTGCATCGCATACATCTTAAATAGCAATAAATCTCTTTAAATCCCATTTACATGTTTCTACCAATAACATATTCCAGTTTGTTAATGTTAAAGTGCTTGCACGTGTTATGAAGACTTTATGCACATACCATGGGACTATTCTGTTGTAGATATGAACATTTTACATTATTTATTTATTTATTTATTTTTGGCTGCGTTGGGTCTTCATTGCTGCGTGTAGGCTTTCCTTAGTTGCGGCGAATGGGGGCTACTCTTCGTTGCGGTGCACGGGCTTCTCATTGCGGTGGCTTCTCTTGTGGAGCAGGGGCTCTAGGCACACGGGCTTCAACAGTTGTGGCGCACGGGCTTAGTTGCTCCGCGGCATGTAGGATCTTCCTGGACCAGGGCTCGAACCCATGTCCCCTGCATTGGCAGGCAGATTCTTAACCACTGTGCCACCAGGGAAGCTCTAGATATGCACATTTAATCATTTAGTTTATATCTGTTCATTGTATTATTCCTTTAAAAAGGGACATCACTGACTAAAGTATGTATAAACTTTATATAATGTTTGGATAACTCCCCTGGTCTTTTAACAACTAAGTATTCCTGCAGCGTACATTTGCTTTATTGTGGGCTTTTACAGATCATAACTTGTAAAATAAAATCCCCCTGCAAAATCCCTCATCTTTTTCCTTAGTGTAAAAATCTTCTTGCATTCCTCAATCAGCTATTTTCCCAGAACATATCAGATGCAAACCTCATAGACTGGAAATTGAGCGTGTAAAATTACCCTTTTCATGAGTGAATAAGAACGTATTTTCTGAAATTACTGGGCTTAATTTATTTTTAATAGTGTATCCTAAGAATTCTTAAGTGTAGATAACAGAATCTACTCTACTTGAGTGTAAAAGGAAGGAAGTTTTCAAAGATACTAGAAAGTTCACAGACCATTGAAAAACCAAAGGAGAAGAACAGATCCCAGGTTGGATTGTCAGAAAGAATTCTTGTAGCTACATCTCAAAACTGGCTACTGACCCCCAGATCATGCGCTTCAGCCACAACCAGGAGCTACTCCCACACTGACCTCAGAATCTCCCTCCTCTGTTGACACCCACATCAGCAAATGATGCCTGTGCTTTATCTTTTTTCATGTAACCCATGTGAATCCATGTCTCAAGTTAGCTTTCTGAACTCTAGTGGCAAAAAAGGCTGGAAAATATAGTTTTAAAAAATTCTGCTGAAAATCATGATTTAGGAAACTATCAAAACGTGGAGAGGTTATCAAAATGTTTTGAACCTCAATTCCCATCAATTTAAACAGAACAAGTGGAAAACAGAAAAGTAAGACTTTTCTGGAGAAAATAATTTTTCTTCATTGAATGAATTAGGTTAGGCCAATTTTAAATTTTCATTTTAATGATTTAGCACTTACATTAACAAATTAATCATCATTTCCCAACTTTTATGAATGTCATTTGCACCTCTTCTGCAAGGAAATTATGTTTCTGGTTGTGTTTAAATGTTGCCTTTTAGTTTCTCTCTACTGTAACATTTTCTGGTGGGGTTAATTAATTAATTAATTTAAAAGATTTCTTCGATGTGGACCATTTTTTTAAAGTCTTTATTGAATTTGTTACAATATTGCTTCTGTTTTATATTTTTTGGGTTTTTGGCTGCGAGGCATGTGGGATCTTATCTTCTCGACCAGGGATCGAACTTGCACCCCCTGCATTGGAAGGTGAAGTCTTAACCACTGGACCACCAAGTCTTAACCACTGGACCACCAATGAAGTCCCAGGGTTAATTTATTAATACATCTTCTTACTGGAAAGATTCACTCAGATGGGAGTAAGTGTTTTAGTTTTACATGTAACAGTACATCCTCTTTCCTGGACCACTGGATATGTTTAGAGGCTCCCATGACTACTCACAGTATTCAAAAGACAAAAAGAGAACCCATGTATTCCAAGATGATTTCAGAGCCAGAGTGTTGTATAATCTTTCCCCCTCCCCCCCACCATTTAGGACAAAAATTTTTTTTTCCCATTTAGGAGCCATTAACTTTCCACAATGTCTAAAAAGGCAGGTACTTCTCATACTTGCTTATTGTATCTTTGTTCCTTGGTTTAAAAAAAAAGAAGAAACCAACCAATTAACAGATTTTGAACACATTAAATTTGCTTAAAAACATTCTGGGTAAAAAAAAAAGTAACCTGGGTTTATTAGTCCTCAATGATTGTAAAAGTACAGTCATTCTTAAGAATGTGTTCACATGAATACACTGCCCAGTTTTCTAATTTCCACAGCAAAATACTAACTGTACCTAGTGTTTCCTAGAACATCCTTTTCACTGACAGTTTAGTTATTAGGAACATATGCTGTATGTTTTTCTTACTCCAACTTGTCAGCTAGGTGTTTGCCCTCAAGGATGACTACAAAACTGGTATGAAAGACACCCATCTTCCTGTGCTATGTGGCTGCTTCCCACTAGCTATCTATTTTACATTTGGTAGTGTATATATGTCCATGCCACTCTCTCACTTCGTCCCAGCTTACCCTTCCCCCTCCCCATGTCCTCAAGTCCATTCTCTAGCAGGTCTGTGTCTTTATTCCCATCTTGCCCCTAGGTTCTTCACGACCAGTTTTTGTTTTGTTTTGTTTTTTATATGTGTGAGCATATGGTATTTGTTTTTCTCTTTCTGACTTACTTCACTCTGTATGACAGACTCTAGGTCCATCCACCTCATTACAAATAACTCAATTCCTTTTCTTTTTATGGCTGAGTAATATTCCATTGTATATATGTGCCACATCTTCTTTATCCATTCATCTGTTGATGGACACTTAGGTTGCTTCCATGTCCTGGCTATTGTAAATAGAGCTGCAATGAACATTGTGGTACATGACTCTTTTTGAATTATGGTTTTCTCAGGGTATATGCCCAGTAGTGGGATTGCTGGGTCGTATGGTAGTTCTATTTTTAGCTTTTTAAGGAACCTCCATACTGTTCTCCATAGTGGCTGTATCAATTTACATTCCCACCAACAGTGCAAGAGGGTTCCCTTTTCTCCACACCCTCTCCAGCATTTATTGTTTCTAGATTTTTTTGTTGATGGCCATTCTGACTGGTGTGAGATGATAACTCATTGTAGTTTTGATTTGCCTTTCTCTAATGATTAATGATGTTGCGCATTCTTTCATGTGTTTGTTGGCAATCTGTATATCTTCTTTGGAGAAATGTCTATTTAGGTCTTCTGCCCATTTTTGGATCAGGTTGTTTGTTTTTTTGATATTGAGCTGCATGAGCTGCTTGTAAATTTTGGAGATTAATCCTTTGTCAGTTGCTTCATTTGCAAATATTTTCTCCCATTCTGAGGATTGTCTTTTCGTCTTGTTTATGGTTTCCTTTGCTGTGCAAAAGCTTTTAAGTTTCATTAGGTCCCATTTGTTTATTTTTGTTTTTATTACCATTTCTCTAGGAGGTGGGTCAAAAAGGATCTTGCTGTGATTTATGTCATAGAGTGTTCTGCCTATGTTTTCCTCTAAGAGTTTGATAGTGTCTGGCCTTACATTTAGCTCTTTAACCCATTTTGAGTTTATTTTTGTGTATGATGTTAGGGAGTGTTCTAATTTCATTCTTTTACATGTAGCTGTCCAGTTTTCCCAGCACCACTTATTGAAGAGACTGTCTTTTCTCCATTGTATATTCTTGCCTCCTTTATCAAAGATAAGGTGACCACAGGTGCATGGTTTTATCTCTGGGCTTTCTATCCTGTTCCATTGATCTATATTTCTGTTTTTGTGCCAGTACCATACTGTCTTGATTACTGTAGCTTTATAGTATAGCCTGAAGTCAGGGAGCCTGATTCCTCCAGCTCCGTTTTTCTTTCTCAAGATTGCTTTGGCTACGGGGTCTTTTGTGTTTCCATACAAATTGTGAAATTGTTTGTTCTAGTTCTGTGAAAAATGCCAGTGGTCATTTGATAGGGATTGCAATGAATCTGTAGATTGCTTTGGGTAGTATGGTCATTTTCACAATGTTGATTCTTCAAATCCAAGAACATGGTATATCTCTCCGTCTGTTTGTATCATCTTTAATTTCTTTCATCAGTGTCTTATAATTTATTTTCATGTTTTTGATTTTCGTTTCATTTTTCATGTGTTCGTTTCATATAGTCATTCACTTTGATTACATATTATAAAAGTTTCAGCCCACAATGCAATGGAAAATTTTAAACAGATTCTTCACCAAAGATAGTTTGAGAAGCACTGGGCCTTTGGAGAATGGTCAAAGGCCTTTGGTCAACACCTTTGGAGAAGTACAAGGATGCACCCCCTATGTCTCCCCTTTGCCCCTCTGATTTCTCTGCTTGAGGAAACAGGGAATGGGAAAACTAAAGTGCGAGGGGCAGAGGGTAGGTGAGGTGGGGAGCAACTCAGAGGACAGGGAGGTCTTGTGCTTTCAGAAATATAGCCATTCCACACAGCAGCACCATTTGGAAGTAGTCCTCCAAACTTTCTAGTGATGTCGGGCTGCGCTGAGAACTGGAGACCCAGAAGACATGGGGAATGGCTTTTAAATCAAACTGTTTCCTCCCCCTTTTAGTCAGATAACCTCAGTGCATCAGGAATGGGTACCAGCACATTCTGTTTCACTTCCAAATGAAATTGAGATGGTAGGCTCCAGGACAAAGATGGTGACCAGGCAGCCTTTACTCCTGAAGAAAGAGGAGCATTACCAGGAGCTCTGCAATGTGAACTTGGGCTTTTTGTTACCAAGACCTTGCTTAAAGCCGAACATCTCCAAGTCCGTAGCCAGAGAAGATGTTCCTCACTTTCTGAAGGGGCAGCCGAGGAAATCTGAAGGTGAGTTCATTTAATTACACAGTTATTCCTTTATTCTTTGGTCCATAAATATTTCTTTACTGATCTTTTCCTTCAGTATTTGAAAATCTTTACAGGGAACTCATATTTGGTTTATCTTTATCTATGGGAGTTTGGGGGGCCTACACTGAGGATGCTTTCCTCCAAGATTTGAGTTACCTGTTTTATCTAGCCCAAGACTTATTTACCGGATAGCACACTGATGCCAGCGTTTCCCCTTAGGACGTTGCTTTCATTGATATCTGCTTACCACTGTCCTAAACCAATTGGCCTAAACCACCAGGAACAAACCTGTAGTCCAAAATTTTGCATTTATTGGCTTATTGCAACAAGAGATATCGCACAGTGGAGGAAATGTGAAACATCTCACCAAAAAAAGGGGAAAAAATAGAACTATTATTATAGGATTTGGATGCAAGGGTAGAGCTCAAATGAAATTTAAATGAAGCAGTGGATTTTTTAAAAAAATTTTTAATTTTAAATTTATTGTGGTAAAATGTACATCACATTAAATTTACTATTTTAACCATTTTTAAGTGTAACGGTTTAGTGGAATTAAATACATTTACACTGTTGCACAACCATTGCCACTATGCATCCCCAGAACTTTTTCATCTTGCAAAACTGAAGATCTGTACCCATTCAACTTTAACTCTCCTTTCTACTTTCCCCCCGTACCCCTGGTAGCCACTGTTCTACTTTGTGTCTCTATGAATTTGACTATTCTAGGTCCCTCATATAAGTGAAATCATACAACATTTGTCCTTTTCTGTCTGGCTGATTTCATTTAACATGATGTTGAAGCCGAGTTTCGATAGGCTGTGTATAAAAGTGTTAACATCAGGTCTGGACTGTGACGTAGACCCAGGGTCTTGTTCCTTGAAATCCAGAAATCTCACTCCTAGTTGTCCGCAGCCTCTCTTCGGCCTCCTCTCTTGCCACTCTTCCTCAGCAGATGCTAAACATCAGCATCACCAAACGCCTTCCGTTCCCAGAACAAATATGTGAATACTGGCACATGTTGTTTTTTTCTGCCTGAACATTAAGCCATCCTTCAGCTCTCCCCTTAGAAACCCCCTCCTCTGGGAAGTCTTCCTGAATGTCCCCAAGACTGGGGGAGTCGCCAGGCCTTTGGACTCCCACAGGATCCTGACCTTGTCTGCAACATAACACTCATCATGCTGAATTGTCACTGTCTTTTTATGTGCTGGTCTTCACCAGATGACAAAGGCAAAAACCATCACACCTCTGCACACCTCGCTCCAGATCTGGCACATAACTATTTAAAAATGTATATTGAATTAATAACAATGGCAATCACCATTTATTGAGTGCCTATTACCGCAAGGCACATATATTCACTGATACAGGTAATATTAGCATGCCTGTTTTAGAAATGAGGAAAGTGAGCCTCAGAAGGTTAAGTGCATGCCCAGGTCACATAGCTAATGGGTTACAGAGGCTGGGTTCAAACCTGGACCCCCTGTCTCTGAAGCCAACGTGCTTAAGCACCATGTCATGTGTGTTCAGAGCTCACACCGCCCATTTGAGCCCCACTTTAGTTATGAGGGAAAAAAAGGAGAAACATTTAGTCTTGTGGTGGAGGTGAATTTAGAGAAAAGGGAGGGCAGTTGGTGCAGGTACAATCTGGAGGAAGGATGGATGGAGAGATTGAATTGGACATCATGGAAATATCTTCTCCTGGCCAAACCACAGAAAGTCTTGAAGATGTAATAAAAGTAGCACATTCAAACAAGAACAAACTGGGTTAGGTCAGTATTCTGTGATGGGATCTGCTCCATCGGTGTTACGATCTTGTCTGAAGAAGTCAGCTGGGTTTACCAGGCTGGTGTTTGTTCCCTTTTTAAGAATATTTTTGTTTAAATGCAATCTTAAATTTTAGACAATCAACATATGTCGATTAAGAAAAGTTCAGAAAAGACAGGTGAGCAAAAATAAAAAGTAAGAAATAAGAAGTACAAATACTGTTTCAAGACCGTTTCTTCTAGAATGTAATTCCACATTTCTAAATTACATGTTTATAACTACATTGCTTGATTGCTCAATTTAGGCATTATCTATTAGGGTTTAACAATTTTATATTACTCTCTACACACACAGGCAACCTTCGAAATCTTTGTGCTTTAAAAAAATTAATATTCAATGTCTCCCTTATTATGACTAGGTAAAATATCATTCACAGCTGAGCCCCAGAGTATGCTATGATTACATTGCTTTTCTTTTGAGACATTCTATTTATCCCAGCTTTAATACTCGCCTCATTTCACCATTTGCTTACTTTCTGTATATCTGTCACTAATTTATCCCCATCCTGTCTGATGGACCTGTGAAACGCACCTCAATACAGCAACTGCACACCAGGTAATCCATTGGTTTCTTTTGTTTTTTAAGACCTTGCTCCTGGAATGCTCTGCCCTCCTGTTTCACTGTGTGTTACTTGGTCTTTGGACCTCCTGACCAGCTGTCTCTTTGGGAGTTCCTCATCATTATCCTGGAAATGCCCTTGGCTACCTTCTGTGTTGGACCCCTGTGTACCGGGTACACGGCTTCCTCTCTCTTGATTAATGCACTCATTTTAGGAAGGTAAATTTTCCCGTAGCTTCCTGAAGAAGGTACATGAATGATATTAACAGTAGTTTTTCATTGTCTCTGTTTCCTCTGAGCTCTCTTCTTTCTTTTTGTTTGTTTTGTTCTGTGTATTTTCATGTTAGAGGCTATTCCCATATATCAGTTGATGCTTGGCGATTATTTGTATTTAAGAGGGGGAGACTAAAAAGTGCCAGGAGCTCGAGGGGGCTTGTGGAGTGGACAGAGACCTGGATGGTTGGGTGACGGATTCCCCTAGTGTCAGGGTGCGTAGGTAGGCTTTTCTCTCAGCTAGTTTGCCCGAGAGAAGGAGAATCCAAGCTCCTGCTTGTAGGTTATAAGGCTGGAGCTTCACATGTCAATGTGGAGGCTTTCATTTATCCTCACATTTTCACTCCAGCACCCTGTTTCTGCTCTCAGCTGTACCTAGCTCCTTCGCATCTTTGCTTCAAGCTCTTCAGAGAATAAACTTCCAGCCAGGAATGGAGAAGAGCAACCCCTGACAAGTGGGGCAGGACGCAGGACAGGGAATTTGGAACCAACTCCTTGTACAGAGTTTGAGGCAACCCCTTGTTTCAGACTCATCTGCAACCCCACCTTCAGAGGTACCTGGTATCTTTAATTCCTGCTCCTTTCTGGGGTTCTTATTTCTTGTTGAGTTCTACCCTCTGCAGGCAGTGAGCAGAACAGAGAAAGTTGACAACTAAATTGTTTATTATTCATCCATACAGTTTTAAAATTTTATTTATTTATTTATTTATTTATTTATTTATTTATTTATTTATTTATTTATGGTTGTGTTGGGTCTTCGTTGCTGCGCACGAGCTGTCTCTAGTTGTGGTGAGCAGGGGCTACTCTTCGTTGCGGTGCACGGGCTTCTCCTTCCGTGGCTTCTCTAGTTGTGGAGCATGGGCTCTAGGCGCATGGGCTTCAGTAGTTGTGGCTCGTGGGCTCTAGAGCGCAGGCTCAGTAGTTGTGGCGCACGGGCTTAGTTGCTCTGTGGCATGTGGGATCTTCCCGGACCAGGGTTCGAACCCGTGTCCCCTGCATTGGCAGGTGGATTCCCAACCACTGCGCCACCAGGGAAGCCCATCCATACAGTTTTCACCATCCAAAATTTTGTTGATGTCGTGCATGTGCTGTTTTACCCTCTAGGTTTTTGCTGTTCTTTTTCTTTACCTTTTATTTTTTATTTTAATTTTTTTGTTTGGCCGCATGGCTTGCGGGATCTTAGTTCCCAGACCAGGGGTCGAACCTGGGCCCTGGCAGTGAAAGCGCTGAGTCCTAGCCACTGGACTGCCAGGGAATTCCCTTCTTTACCTTTTTAAAAAATTAGTCTACCATCATTTTAGTGAGGTTTGTGGAGAGAATGGAGAAAAGCTTGTACATTCAACCTTTTAACTGGAATTCTATGCACATTTAAAAAGCCTTTCAATATATATTACCACATTACCTACTGGAAAGATCTTACCTCTACATTCTCACCAGAAATGTTTGAGTGCCTTTATATCTCACGTCATTCCTTGTCAATACTGGATATTACTCATCTAAATATTTATAATACCTGAAGTTTTTTAACTCAGGGTGTTATACATAAGCACCCAACTATAAATCATATTCAGTTATATTTCTAGTATTAACTTGTAATATCCTTTCAACAGAAAATCTCAACCTCTAGCATACAACCTCAATGAGGGCAAGAATTTTGTCTTTGTTGTTCACAATTATATTGCCATCTTCTGGGACAGTGTTGGCTACTCAGTAGGCACTCAATAAATATTGGTTAAATAAATGGATAAAGAATTGGGGTGGTGCTCTGGCCAGCTGTGGCTAAGGGGAATGCCCGCATCCCCTCCTATTGGAATTCTCTTCTTAGGTGACCAGTTTTCACCTGAGAATGGCTTCTGCCTGTGGTACATCTCAGAGAGGTCTCGCTAAGTGAAATTTCAAAATGGCAGCCTGTGGCCAAAAAGGACCTACAGGCATATTTTGTTCGGCCTTCAAAGTATTTTAAAAAGGGATGGGAAGGAGATTTCACATAAAGTCTCCAGCTCTCTGGCTTCTCTTGGCAATTGGAGGATCCAGCAGTGCTGGATTACCCATCTGGAATGGACCACACCAGCTAGGACTGGGGAATGGATGTCCCTGTAGTTGGGGCACAGAATTTCAGTTCACCACTGTCCCTACTTATCCCACTTCATTCATTTACGTGCCTGCTTTGACCCTGAACACTTTGGAGCTTTTGGCTTCAGCTTTAACCCATGATGGTAAGTGGGGTTTTAGGGACCATTCTGATGTTTTGGTAAGAAGAAAACAACGTCTAGTTTTTACCCTATCTAGTAAATCTCATCTCGCCCTTCCCCGCACTCCTTCAGAATTTATGATCTATCCCATGTTTGAGTTCAAACAACGGATGGGAGACAATTATACATAAATACTTTCACATTTCTGCAAAGTCTGGGTTTTCTGAGCAAAAAGCACTAGGAGACTAGGTTGAAAGATGATTGAATGGCAAACGTGCCTTGGAAGTTAGAGATAAGCTATTGCTCCAGAAAGACTGAAGCTGGCTTTGCCAAGAGCTGTTTACTTACTTAATAGGGTAAAAAAAAAAAACAAAACAAAACCCAGAGACACATTTCCCCCTTCTCCTGGAGACGCTTGCTTACATTTCATAGTGAAGGTCTCCCTTTCTCAGAAGGGAAAGGTGGGTTGAACTGCCAGCACTCTATACATAAGCTCTGAGTCTCATAACTTCAGGGTCTCCTCCTACGGTGCAGCCTCACTACCGGTGCAGGTAAGCACCTGGTTCTCATTTGTGTCAACCTGTGGGGAATCGGGCTGCAGGGAACTGGCACTAGGATGCCCTGTGGGTGATAAGTGCTCTGCTTTCTGATCCAGAGAGCATGTGTTTCCAGAAGGAATATAAGTAAAAATAAATAAATATCACTATATATACGCAAATGTTATAAGTATAAAACAGAGATATATACACATATATAACATAGATATATATGAAAAACAACATTGTATATAAAACAACCACCTTCTTCAGCAATAGTTTTGTGTAATCATTCTGTACCCACCTCCATGTGGATTACACCTGGAAAAACTCTTCATTTTGACAACTTTTCCTCAAACCTCAGCACCAAGATCACTCCATCGCCATCACCTGGCTTAAGGCCGACTGTGTTCACTCTACTACTAAGAATATCTGATAATAATAATAATAATAATTTTGGGGACTTCCCTGGTGGCTCAGTGGTTAAGAATCGCCTGCCAATGCAGCAGACACGGGTTCCAGCCCTGGTCCGGGAAGATCCCACATGCCGCGGAGCAACTAAGCCCGTGCGCCACAACTACTGAGCCCGTGTGTCACAACTACTGAAGCCCATGCTCCGCAACAAGAGAAGCCACTGCAATGAGAAGCTCGCGTACCGCAACAAAGAGCAGCCCCCGCTCGCCGCAACTAGAGAATGGAAGGAAGCAAGGAAGACCCAACACAGCCATAAATAAATAAATAAATATATATATATATTTTAAAAACTTATTAAAAAAAATAATTTTTCTCGTTACAGGGTTTTCCTCTTCTAATATGAAGTATAGTAGCCAGAGAATTGAGATAAGAGTAGTTTGAGCATTTTTGACTTAAGGATTAAAACCAAAGAATCTTGTTAGAGACAAATTCTATCAAAGAACTCAGAGCCCAAATCCTCAGCATATATCTTGGAAAAACCACAACTCACATACAGTTTATAGAGGAGCTAATTTCTGGGAAAATTATATCTTGACATGTATATTTCTTTTCTGGGGTGTTTCCCGTTGTCCACATAATGAAGTGAGTAGCTCTTTTGGACATATTTAATTTTTCTTCTTTTAACGTTTTGAGAAATGAGGTAATTCTTTTTCTATTGGTAGAAAGATTTTTCTAGTTGTCTCATTTGTAAGTAAAGCGTTTGGAAAGAGCCTTGCAATTCTCTCAACTGACTCTTCTGTATTCTATGAGCCTTTGAGAAAATGCATAGGTACTGCTTAGTGTTGACAAAAGGACTTTATTGGCCTAAATAATAAATAAATGAAATAATGGCTGCTACTGCAGAGGTGTTTAAGCACTAGGAGAATCTGTATTTTGAGAGATGGAAGAAAGTCATCTAGGTAATGAAACTAGGGGATTACACTGCATCTCACCTGTTTCTAATGCCTGTTTCTAGTGTCAGTTTCCTTTTCCTGTCTTCTTACACACAGGTGGCAACAGAATGAAAATTAAACATAGAACTCTCAATTACCACTCGTGATCTATGCCTATAAATATTCTGATATAATTAGTTATCGAATCTCTATACCCAGAGGGTGGGGTGGCGGAGGAGGAAGGCCACGGTGAAAGCTGTAAAGTGAGAGCTTATAGCTTAACCAACCAAAAGCTGAATATTATATATTGGGTTACACTGACCTCTAGAGGTTGATAATAACATAAACTTGCTTAATTTGAAAAGAGTTGGAGGGCCAAGGAGAATTAAAAACCATTTAGGGAGCTAACTCTCAAGCGTATAGTGCGGCACATTTATAAGCCACTCTCAACAGAACAATTCAGCCAACAATGAGGAGCACTTGTGTTCTGCATACTAATTCTGAGTTGGTTTGCAACCTAACGATCACTATTACAGTAAATGTAACAGCAATTTTAAGCTGTTCTAAGTGGGAATTTTAAAAATCTTAGATCAATTCTATGGAAAGTAAATAGAAAAGAGAATAGAAATAAAACAGAAAGTAAACAGAAAAGAGAACAGAAATTTTAGAAAACTTAAAAGTTTTATTGTTTACAATGTAGGGCCTTTATTTTAAACATATAACCATGAATCTTTACATATGTTAGCATTGCTTTTTAAAAGTATTGTCTTGCCTTGGTTCTTTAAAAACACCAGGAATAAGATTTTAGTTTTTAAAACTGTGATCTCCAGGATAACTTTGTACTTTAAAGGACTTCCTAAAGAGAATCTTAAAATTTCTTCAGATTACTTTATTAATATGATACGCATATGTGTTTCTGCATTCATTCGTTTTCTCTTTCCTTTTAGTTCCCTCAGCCACCATTGTCACCCTTGCCTGTGAGATCTGGTCTCCTTACTATACCCCCGAATCATAAGGATCAAAAAGAGAGAGAAAGAAATATTCCAAGCTTCATATCTTTCATACCTAAGCTCTCAGAGCCTGTTAGTCAATCTGATGAGTTTAGACCATCAAACAAGCAGAAGGAAGCACCGTTCAAGGTTTAGAGGGTCAGACTCTCAGGTCATTTGATAGCTCTATCTGGTCCAGAAACATGTGCTCTTTTTGGAAGGCTCACCATCACAGACAACACCTGGAGACAGAGGAGAGTAGGAAATCCAAGGAAACAGAGGGATGTGTCAACACTGAAATCTCTCACTTTGAAAAAGGACAGTCTTTGGTGTCCTTTGAGAATTTCAAGGAAGGCAATTTTCCTACAGATAGGGAAGTGGATATTGACTGCCTTGGTGCTGAACTGAGAAGAGCAGAAGAGAACACTCCATCTCTTTCATCAGGAAAGAAAGAGCGTTCAGTAGCCAGAAACTATGAACAAGATTCAGAAGCTGGATATATCAAACCAGTCAAGTTCCAAGAAGCCCTGCGTGCAGAAATAACTCTAAGCCAGGATGAAGGGATTAGAAATGATAAAGCTGATTCAAAAACTGCTTCAGCACATAAAGGGGAAGTGATTGAGCCAAATCATATTTCAGAAGACTATACTGTTCTTAAAAGTTTGTCCAATATAGTTCCTCATGACCTCATTGAAAAGCTCCCAGAAGATCACAGAAGCATGGAGACAAACATAAAAACATCAGTAGCAGAGGCAGCCAAACCAGAAACGAATGGGATGGTGCCTCTTATCCACATCACTTTCCCCGGAGATGAAACTCCCAAGGAACCAGCAATAACTAAGCCAAGCCTCCAGAAAAGAAAGGGCATCTTTCATAACAATAGTAGCTTCAACATACTTGCAGACCAAGAAATGACAGGCATAAAATGAAAACCCATAGAAATAAGTTGGATTCAAAGACCAAGGCCAGTAACAGGACACCTCAGAATATCATGGTTTCCACTGAAAGTTCCATGAAGCCTACCATGTACAAAACCAGCATAAAAACTCAAGTTTTTCCTGCTCTGGGGCTTGTGGACCCCAGACCTCGGCAATCACCCAAGTTTCAAAAGAGAATGCCACAGATAGAAAAGAAGCAATCCACTTACCGAGCTTTGAAACCTAAAAAGCAGTCATTGCCTTGCATCTGTAAAAATCCAGGAATAAAAAAGTCTTCTGTTCCTCTCTCTGCTCAACCAACAGAGCCAAGACTAAATTACTGAGATCTGAAGTACAGTCACAGGTTCAAAGAAATCAGTTCAACTGCAAATGGACCTGGAATCTACGAAACGTTCAGGACTCCTGTTTATCGTCAGATGCGAGAGGCTGAACAGCATGAAAACAAATATTTCCGAGAGATATGCTCAGCTCCATCGGGCAGATGTATCACCAATAAATGTCGACCTTCACACAGTGAGAGGACCAGCAAAAGCCAAACCAGACTTTCTCAGAAAAGACCACATATTAAACCCCGAAGTCTTCTCTTGGCATTAAACAAAAGCACAAAAGTTTAATTTCTAAAGAAAAACGTTGCCAGGCTGTAAGTAGCAACGACACTGAAAATGGTGATGGTATTTCAGAACCAGAATAGCAGATAAAGTCTTCAGGAAATGACTTTCTATCTTCCAAAGATGAAGTTCAGCCCATGAACATGGTTCAGACTCATGAGCAGTCCATCGAACAGAACAAATTCCTTCCTGTCTCAGATTTGTCCATTGTTGAGGAAGTCTCCATGGAAGAGTCTGCTGACGAAGGAGACATTTCTAGCAATCAGATACTTGCCACGAGCCTCAGAGATCTGCGCGAACTCGAAGAGCAACTTCACCAAATCCCATTTGTCCTTTCAGAAAACAGCTGGGCACTGCCCAGTGCGAAGAGTTCCAGCAAGCATGTACTGCAAGAGAAGCAGACTATAGCATCTCTTGGTGAAACTAATGCCAATCAAATTTTAACTAACGATGTAGAGTTTGAGAGTGTTTCAGATAAGTCTAAAACACTTATGAGTTTCTCTTTCCAAGAGAAACAAGAAAGTGCATCTTCTCAAGCATATCAACGTTGGGCACAGTCTTTGGATCATGATAGTTTGGCTAATAAGTCAATTCCATGTCAAACATTTGGAAAAACTTTAAATGATGCAGATTCAATTTCCCAAGAAATTCCAGACCCTGTAAAGAGTGAAGAATCGACAGATGAACTGTTAGGTTGTCTAGCTGCGGAACTACTAGCTCTTGATGAGAAAGGTAACAACTCTTGCCAAATAATGGCAGATGAAACAGATCCTGAAAGCCGAAATCTTGTCCTCAGTAAGAGAGGAAATACCATGCAAGAATTAGGCGGAGACAACAACTGTCAAGACACAGGTTGGTATAATTAGAATCAGAGATTCATTGGGACGGGAAGGGATCTCAGAGACAATCCGTTTCAAACCCCTTATTTTCAAATGAGGAATCAGTAACCCTAAACAATTAAATAGTTTCATCAAGATCTCATTATTTGGTTGCAAGTTTGGAATCCAGGTCCCCTGACTCTCACGCTAAGATGTTTTCATTATGTTGCCTTACTTCTAGAATTTAGCTAGCCTGACACTGCAACGGAATCACTTTGATTACATTAATATAGCAAAGCTACTTATTGAAATAGGTAGATATTATATTCAGTGATGAAGTTTTCAATCAACAAGTAACAGCAGGGAGATAATTATGGGTAAAACATTACTCTAAGTGGTGTGTGAGATAGAAAGAAATTAACACAGCCCCCAAAGTAGCTCACCATCTAGTTCCAAAAGACATATGAAAACATGAAAAGCTCATTACTCAAAGATTCCCTGCACCTGAGCATTTGTTCCCAAATGGTTCACTTTAACACAAAAATACTATTGATGCCTCCTGTGTTTTTGGTATTCGGATACGAGCTGAAGACATGGTGGGGTGCAAGACTTAGGCATTGCTCTCAAGGAAGCATAAACAACAATCCTGAACACATTTTTTAAAAATTTGTTTGGCACTGGAGTGGGGCGGTGAGAAGACTATCAGCAGGTAGTAAGGTTACGTTTGTTTTAGTTCTCACTGAAGTATATGAGCCGCCTGTTCTACTAAATTTTAAACACAAACAGTAGGTTTAGCTGAAACATTATTTACTGTACACTAACTCAGGTTATATCACGCTCTTTCAGGATCAGGAATCATTATTTTAAATAATTGATCAGAAGAATACGCAAGGTAAGTAATTATACCATAGCTAAGTTTATTGAGAACTTACCACATATGAGTGAGACACATCATACTGTCTCCTTTCTATACTTCATAACAGCTCCATGAGATCAATGCTAAAGGTAATAACAAGTCCCCATTTTGCAGATGAGGAAACTGAGGTTTAGAAAGTCACGCAGGTAGTGAGTGGTGGGGACAGGAATTCTGATTCCAGCCCCACACTCTTAATCACTACACAGTGGGAATATTCCTGGTTGTAAAAGGCCAGCTTCACCCTCATGGTGAACCTGGTCTTGGCTGGGACGTGGACAGGATTCACAGAGGCTGCCAGGCTTGGGTGGGAGTTGGGGGTACGTGTGTGCATGCCTGTGTGTCTGAGATGGGTCCACCAGCCTGCCATTTCACATTCAAGAAAAGCTAACAAGCTAGTAAATACAATCAGCCCATAACCCTACCCTGCAATCACGGAGTCAAAAGCTGACCTTTTGTGATCTTTTCATTTCTAAGCAATCCTTAAATTTCAGTTTGGATAGAAACATGAGAGGCTGGGGAGGAGGAACCCAAATGGCCCTCTGGAGGCACCCATGCTCATTCCCGAGGAAGGAGATCCTGTGCGATGTCTTATTCTTAAGGACCGTCACCGTGCCTCTACATCACCATCATCATTTATTTTTAAGAACTCATAGAGGAGATCAAGACAAAGTATTTTTGGTCCTGATCAAACAATTGGTAAACATGGTCTAAGCTCTACAAAAAGCTACTTTTTTCCCGACTTCCAGGGGAAGGCCTTTCAAAGTTTACTGTGGATGCACATCTCTTGAGGGTCATGCTGAAATGTAGACACTGATTTGGTATGTCTGAGGCCTGAGATTCTGAAAGTCTAACAAGCTCCCATGGGATATTGATACAGCTGGTCTGTAGGTTCTCCTTTGAGTAGCAAGGGTCTAGAGGACCATGGATCTTTAGTCTATTGCAGCTGGTCTTGACCATTAGACTTGCTTGTATGGCTGTGCATGGGTGAATGTATGCGTGTTTATGTGTAAGAGAGAGAGTATCTATCTGTATGTATATTTGTGTGTAAATGTGTATGTGTATGGAAGTGTAGGCATATATGCTTACATATGTGTACATTTGAGTGTATGTGTATGTTGTGGAAATAGAACAAAGGTTGTTTATTCAGAGCTCACTATAGCAAAGGAATCAACCACGATCACTTGTGTTTGGCCGAGACTCAAAAGCAGGCAAGGAGTAGGAAAACTTTTTAGTGGAAAAAAGGCTTCAGGTGTGCCCTGATTGGAGGCTGCTGTCCTGGGGAAGCTGTAGGTGGGCTAACTAGAAGGGGCCTCCCACGTGATTGGGTAGGGGTGCATATTTGGCCTTCTCTGGTTGGTCCTAAATTAGAAGAAAGGAAGACCTTACTCTCCACACTTTCTCTCCATCCCAAGGACTCAGAATGTAATGATGACTTTTCTTTTTGTCTCATTCTTCCAGAGATACAGTAATGGCTTTGGGATATATGACAAAGAGGAGAGATTTTTCAACTCACATGAAAAGAAGACATTTTCTGAAAACAGTTTAAAGTATGAAGAACCTATCCTGTGGACCAAGGGTGAGATCCTTGGGAAGGGAGCCTACGGCACAGTAAGTGAAACAGGAAACATGTTGAAATAAAAAGTCTCCACTCCTCCACCCCTCTCTCTTCCCTAATCTTCCTGAGTGCCCTCCCCACCCTGCATACTCTTTTACTTAGAACTCTTTCAGTTGGAAGTAATAGGAAACCCAGCCTAAAGTGGCTTGAGGAAAAGGTTGTCCAAAGCTTTATGTAACTGAAGGATTTGGAGTAGGACTGGCTCTGGGCACAGCTGGTTTCAGGGGTCAAACAGTGTCACTGGGGATCTGGTCTCTCTGTGTCTCCTTCTGGCTCTGGTTCTCAGGCTCCACGGGGTAGTACAATGGCCACTGTGTTTCAAGCCTCTAATTCTCTGAGGTCCAAGTCCTGGGGGAAAGAAGTCTCTTTGTTCAACCGTTCAAGTTATGTTACCAGAAGTTGGGAGAATCATTGCTGAGTGGCAAAAACAAAAGATGTTCCTTACATTTTGTGAATTGCATAAAAGACCATCTAAAGTCCCAGCACTTTAGATAGTATTTACACAGATTGGTAAAGAGAAGACTGAACCCAAGCCATTATGATATACATTCACTATGCTACTTATCCCCATCTTGGCTCCACTGAAACAATTTGCTTAAGTACTTTGCATTTAGGTAGGGATGTATCAGCTTAGAGAAAGACAGGTGTTTGGGAGGCATTTTGTGAACAAGTGTCATCATTTACTTTTAATAATAAGGCATTGGTTTGCTTCTAGGTATATTGTGGTCTTACTTGCCAAGGACAGCTAATAGCTGTAAAACAGGTGGCTTTGGATACCTCTGATAAATTAACTACTGAAAACGAATATAGGAAGCTGCAGGAAGAAGTAGATTTGCTCAAAGCACTGAAACATGTCAACACTGTGGCCTATCTGGGGACATGCTTGGAGGAGAACATTGTAAGCATTTTCATGGCGTTTGTTCCTGGTGGCTCAGTCTCTAGTATTATAAACCGTTTTGGGCCATTGCCTGAGATGGTGTTCTGTAAATATACAAAACAAATTCTGCAAGGTGTTGCTTATCTCCATGAGAACTGTGTGGTGCATCGAGATATCAAAGGAAAAAATATTATGCTTATGGCAACTGGAATAATAAAGCTAATTGACTTTGGCTGTGTCAAGCGTTTGGCCTGGGCTGGCTTAAATGGTACCCACAGTGACATGCTGAAGTCCATGCATGGGACTCCGTATTGGATGGCTCTGGAAGTCATCAATGAGTCTGGCTATGGACGGAAGTCAGACATCTGGAGCATTGGCTGCTCTGTGTTTGAGATGGCCACAGGGAAGCCCCCACTAGCTTCCACGGACAGGATGGCAGCCATGTTTTACATTGGCGCACACTGAGGGCTGATGCCTGCTTTACCAGAACACTTCTCAGAAAATGCAGCAGACTTCATGCGTGTGTGCCTCACCAGGTAAGAAACTGAAAGCAGCAGGAGGATAAATCCCCAGAGATTCCAAGTAGCTGACGTTTCTCCTGCAATTTATGGCCCATTATGAGCTCTGCTTGGGTTATGAAATCAAGTAGGGAGTGATTTTGTGCTGAAAAGAATCATGATTGGCCACATTGGGTGATTGTGTTCCTTGTTGTACCAGGGTATGGGGGTAATGCTTCAAGTGGGAAGCGCCTCAATGAAATGTCTTATCACGTCCAGACAACACTTCCTCAAAACAATGGGTGTGCAAAAATTGCTAAGGATCTACTTATTTACCAATGAGACATCTTCCCAGGGACTAGCCATGGTGAAATGACATCACCTATGCTTTAGCCTCCCTTCCCTCTCGGGGAACCAGTGTTCTCATTCCTTCCTAAAACCAGCTCTCAGGAGAGTATGTGAGAAATTCATTCGTATCAAGGGAATGATATGAACTGATTGATTGATGACTGACAGAGTTAATGTATTGTTTCCCTAGAAACATTTGCATTTAAAGTGAGAGGAAGCATTTTGAGCCAAAGGAACAAATCTCTAATTGGAGTGTTTCAAGCATCAAATGGGTAGTGTTTGGGGAAGCAGAAAAGCCCCAGAAGGTTGCCTGTTTTCTCCTGTCCTGAGGCTTCCTGGTACTTATGGAATAAAGTTCTGTGTAAAATGTTAGAACTGTAAGGGAGCTTAGAGATTACTCATTTGTGTGGTTTTCAAACTTTTCTTACCCAGGCACTCTCTGCTCATATGAAATCTTAATTCAAAGAAGAAAACATAAAGGCAGAGAGATGGCTCTGGTTAAAGTGTGTATATGTATATGCATGTATGCGTACAGTGGAGGAGACCTAAAGAGTAGGGTAGGGGTGCTCAAGCCTACCTACCTGGCCTCTAGGATGATGTAGAACAGCCTAAAATCCACCCACCTAGTGAGGCTCAACACTTAGTTGCATGTGCAGAATGAGGAAGGCCTGAAACCCAAACGAAATTTCTTGCCTTTCAAGGAAGTATGCTTTCTCATTGCTAGATGAAAAATTCTAGTGCCCCAGCTTTCAGCAAACATATATGGCAACCTCCAGCTCCCTGAATGGGTTCATTTTACCTTCCTCAGTTAGCCTCCAGAACCCACAGGCCTCCCTGCCTGCCGATGGGTGTGTCTCTTTTAGACTCTCTGTCTCCCTCTCCCAGCACGTGTGTATACCAATCAGCATGTCCTGGTTGATTTCAGGGGATCACGTAGGCCAGGGCAGCAACGCATACTCCAGGGGTGCAGTTCTGGGCATCCCTACATGCAGAGATGCCGTAAGCGTTCCAGCATGGATTTTGCGGACAGAGCTCCAGGCACAGAGCTGCCCCCCAGCCCCCCCCCCCCACCCGCCGCAAAACAAAAACACCTCACAAAAGGGACATAAAGGTATTAGGAATATCATATAGACCAGTGCTAGTCTTAGAGACTGGTCTTAGCTCTTAAAAATACTGCAGTTGCTTTGTTCTGAACAGAACAATTATCTATTATTGATCCACAGAAAGTGCTTGCTATTCTCATTTTCTTTCTAGTTCTCATCACACACACACACACACGGCTTTAAAGAGAAAGGGTGGAATATTTTTTTCTGGCTCTCCTTTTGAACCATTGCTTCATAAACCAAGCAAAACACAACTCACACCACTAATCATCAATTAACAGGGTTGTTGTGAAGGGTAAGGGAAATGGGGTATGTAAATTGCTTAGCACAGCTTGGGGTATGTAATTAGGGCTCAACAGTTAATAACCCTTTGGGAGAATACTAATACATCTTACCTAATGAGTGTCGTATTGCAAGCCTGCAATTCTATGCCAGAGACCCTAAGGACTCTAGAATCTTGCCTGTTGTCTATGACAATAACTTCTTGGAGGTGTGGATAGTCATAAATAAAGGGGTAAGGCACTCTTAAAGATTCAGAAGTAGAGATGATCAGGTAAAAACCAGGAACAAGGACTGAACAGAAATCAATCTGGGGAAGCAGTAAGAAGCATGGCTGGGGGTACTCCTATGGGCAGGCCTCAGAAGTTCTGGGAAGTCAGGCCAAGGAGTTTAACTTTGTTGAGATAGGCAGTGACGAGCAGAGGACGGCAAAGGATTTGGGGTAGAGAATGCCATGAAGGAAAAGGTCTTTGGGGAGGCAGCTCAGACAGCAGATTCAGTAGAGGGACCTCGAATGGAGGCCATTCTGGAATCCAGAGTTTGGGTTTTGATGGTGATGGAAGCAGTGGGAGTGTAAAGAAGATTCCAAAATATCAATATTTCAGGGACTTACCTGGTGGTCCAGTGGGTAAGACTCCACGCTCCCAATGCAGGGGGCCCAGGTTCGATCCCTCATCAGGGAACCAGATCCCACATGCATGCCGCAACTAAGAGTCCACATGCTGCAACTAAGACCTGGCGCATATATTTTAAAAAATATATCAGTATTTCAGAGGAAGGTGAATCAGGACTTGGTGATAGAGGATGATAGGATCTCATGGTTTTGAACGTGGATAATGGAAGAAGTAATAGAAAGTTGTGAAAGAGGAACAGGGGAGGAAGTTGAAGGAAACATTTGAAGCTGTGGAATTGTTGCTCAGGAAAGCAGTGAACATTGGAAGTGCAGATTTGAAAATCATAAGGTTGGTAGCTATAATCATGAAAAAATTAGAGGGTTGAGGAAAATGTTTTTGAAAATGCTTATGGGAGAAGATAACAAAATATGCATAGAATTAAGTCCAGTACACAAGTGGAAGAAAGGGAAGGAGGGGAGTTGCCGCAGTGTGGGAGAAGAGCGAAGAGGACAGTTTCTCTTAAGACTAAGTAGAGACTGTTTCAGAGAGAAGGGGGTAGTGAATACTTCAAATGCTGCAGAGATGACAAGGAGGATGAGCTCATTAAATTTGGTAAGGAGAAGGTCATGGTTAGTTTTAAAAGAGCAATTTCTATAGAGAAGAGTAGGCCAAATGGTAAGGATTTAGGTTAGTGAATGTTGAAAAAGAAATCTCTGGGTTTGGCCAACTTAGAGAAATTTGGCAGGAATAGAAGAAATAGGATGGCAGCTAGGAATGGTAGTCATTTAAGGATTTTTTGAAGAGAAAAGAGATTTCTGCATATTTTGAAGGCAGGAGAAAGAGCCTCCAGAAAGGGAGAGGTTTTTTTTACTTTAGAATGATTTTTGGTCACTTGCTTTTTAACGTATTTTATCTTTATTTCCATTTTTACCTGGGATGTTCTTGGTGGTCATCTGCTTCCAAAATGATCAAAATAGCCAGTTTAACGAAAAGAATGCCTTTGGAATAGGTCACTGCAGATAACCAGTGACTGGTTCATTAGTTCACTGACTAGTTCATTGGCAAAAGCTTTCTGATTTCTTGAGGGGCAATAAACCTAAGCCACAATAGTACTAATTAAGTAACTGTCTCCCTTCATGCTCATCCAAGAGTGCCCCAAATGGGATTATTGAAATTAATCACCAAAGCATATTTAAATGTCTACTTCTTAGAGATTTTTCAATCCTGGATACCTCTAAATTAAAAAAATAAATTTCATGCTAACTAAAAGTGCATTAAACTGTACATCTAAAAGCGTGAATTTTACTGTGTATAAATTATACCCCAAACAAACTGAGCGAAAGTACAGTGGAAAAGGAGGGACTGGTTTTGAATCATAATAGGTACTAATTTTTGAATTATTAGTATGTGACACTGTTTCAAAGTTGTATATGCATTTTTAAAACTTTTCCCAATGGGGACTTCCCTGGTGGTCCAGTGGCTAAGACTCCTGGGGCCCGGGTTCGATCCCTGGTCAGGGAACTAGATCCCACATGCCGCAACTAAAAAAGATCCCTCATGCCGCAACTAAGACCCGGTGCAGCCAAAACATAAATAAATAAATATTTTTAAAAATTCATTATTAAAAAAAAAATTCCCTGTATGAATTGGGATCGACATATACACACTACTATATATAAAACAGATAACTAATAAGGGCCTTCTGTATAGTACAGGGAACCCTTCTCAATACTCTGTAATGACCCACATGGGAAAAGAATTTTAAAAAGTGGATATATGAATATGTATAATTGATTCACTTTGCTGTACAGCAGAAACTAACACAACATTGTAAATCAACTATACGCCAATAAAAATTTTAAAAAACACTCTCCCAGTGAGTTAGGTGTTATTGTTATCCCCATTTTACCGACGAGGAACGAGTTGGAGTCCTTCACCTAAGATCACACAGTTAAAATCTGGAGTCTGGACTCAATCCAAATCTGTTTGACTGGCAGAGGTTGTACTTCCATTGTTAAAGTTGGCATTTTGAGTCAACTGAAGCAGGCACGTTACTGGGTGTTGCTTACTCTAATGTGTTTTCCCTTCTTAAGGACCAGCATGAACGACCTTCTGCTGTCCGGCTCCTGAAGCACTCCTTCTTGAGGAGAAGTCATTGAACACACATCAGGACTTTCTTCCCAGCTCCACTACAGATTACTCCGTTACTGCTTCATTGCGGAAATGATGGTTAAGGGACCCTTGTTTTCCTACTGGAAAGTCAATCTAACCCAATTTAACCAGATCCCGCAGTGGCACTAACTGAAAAGTTTCAGTTACAGGTTAGCCTTCTCAAGCTTCAGGCACAATTACCCATATATATAAGAAAATTGTCTTAAAAGAGTTAACAACAGAAAACCTATTCCAGTGTTTATGGTTCTGATTATCCAGGAACTACAATCTCTCTTGCTTTATACGATATTTCCTTTTATTTCTGGCCTGTCAATTTTAATGTCATTAAATTGTAGAAACAAGAATAAAATGTATTTTCTTGCTTGATGGGTAAAGACACTTAATTCTTACAAAGGAGAGTAGAGGAAGGTGAGAAGGTAAAAGGAGTAGAAAGACACTAGATTCAGTTTACTTAGGCAGCAACCTTAACGCTGCAGACTATAGGGGCCTCAAAGTTAACAGGAAGAGCTAAGGGCCTTGGCCTTTCATTACCACAGGGTCCCCTAACTCCTCAGAAGTCTGCACCTACAAGAAGTTGGGCTCTTCAAGGTGTTTCCATAAACCTCAGGCTGCCTTCTCTGTGATTGGTCGTATGTTTTGAGGTCTTCACGTATTTACAGAGTGAATTAGAAAATTACTGCATTGAGAACCAGCTAAACCTAAGCCAGCTGGTGGGATAAAAGCTCATTGATCTGTTAAGGGCAGAGTGGGTGAGCACATAAACTTTTCCAGGGCACTTTTGCTCACTTCACCTGAAGGAAGGACACCCCTGCTAAGGTCACTCTTCACTTTCATTCCCAGAACATTGGAAAACCTTGCAAAAATGAACAGGGACAAGTTGTCAGAATTATTACAAGGTCTTAAGTTGGTGGACTGAGCATTTTTGGTAAGGTTTCGGTTGCTGTGACTCCATTCATCTACTAAATTTCACTGACACCTGTTGTCTTAAGCTAGGTCTACAGATTTTTTTTTACTAGCTACTATCATTTGAAGATGGCACAACTACAAACTAACTTTAGGTGAATTCCAACACCAGTTGTCTGTCAGACTTTGTCAGAATCAAGCTGCTATTTCAGAAGTTTTTGAAATAAATGTGAAATGCAGTCCAGCTGAGATAAAAGCTTTTACTTTGGCCGACATGTTTAGAAGGGTCTTTGCGGGTGTACCTTCCTTCTCTCTCTCCAGTTTGCAGAGTTCTTCCCTTATATTTGATAAAAATTAAAGGGATATGTCCCTTATTTTACTTACTTGTATATCAACATAACACCATTTTAAGTAGGGTTTAATTTTTTAATCTTAGTAGGGATTTCAGCATTCTTTAAAATCTGAATGATTATATCTGACTTCGGAGCAGTTACCTATTTACATTCAACCCTATTAAACCCTATGAGGCAAGGGCAGGGACTAAGACATGTTTATACTGTGTATACAGATCACAGTAATGGACACATGAAGTTGCTGTCAACAAACCTACCCCTCTTCTACTGATATAGAAAAATACTGAACACTAATTTCACAGAACCTTCAAAACCTGTTTTTAATAGGCAAGCCTTGATGTTAAGAGCTTTCTGTTGTTCTGTCATTCACTGTGTTTATCATTGCCCAGGTTGCTCTCTTTATATCTTCCTTTAGGAGGTAGAGGTCCTAAAAGGAGACTGAGAGGGAACAAAGCTGTGGGCTGGGAGGGCTAGCATTCGTTGAGCTTTTAATGGAGAAAGGCACATCATTTAATTCTGCCTGTTGCTGGGGTCGGTAGTGGTCTCATTCTATTAATGAACAATAAGGCTCAGAGCTACTTAACTTTCTCAAGGTCAAGTTGGGATGGCCACCCAGATTTGTCTGACTTTAGAGCCTTCTCCCTGCTGCCTCCCAGATTTGTAGTTTATAAATGAAATCAGTTACAGTTTTTTAAGTTTTACGCCAACAGAACTCCATGGCTGCTGATAAACAAATTCACCAGCCCAGTGATTTTGATGACTTTAATGGTGTCAAAGCTTTTCCTTTTTCACTTCGCAGCAACACTGCCTTCCCTTCTATGACTATCTTCCCTTCTCACCATGAACACCACCCCGGTTTTCAATCACATTCAGAAGCGCATTTCATTACATACTGAACGGGTCTCAAGCTCAACCAAAGTAAATTTAACTCCCCAAGTAAAATCCTGAAAGTAATGCCAGCTCTATAGCATCTCCTTAACTTTAACCTACTTTAGCCCACTGGACGTTTCTCAGTGTCTGAATGAGAGTTGCCGTTGTGGAAAAGAGCGAGCTCCGGATTATGGGGTTGGGGAGTGTACAGGATTCCATTTACTTGCTTTACCCACTCTCTCCTGCTTGACGACAGCAGTCCCGAGCCTTTAGTGTACTGAGTAGCTCCAAGATAAAAACTCACTTAATCTGCTCAATGGGCATCAAAAGCCTCCATTACGTACCAGGCCATCTTTATTCCTCACACTTGCTGTACTTGCAAGTATTCAGTTTAAGGCAGCTATATAATAAAGCAACTTGCATTTAAAAAAAGCTTTCGACTTGAAAGTACTGGCTGTAGGCAGTCTGCATTTTCACGGAACAACGTTAACAAGAAGAGTTGTTGTGTATGGCACTGTGCTGTGAAAAGCTGAGATAGCAAACAGTCCTGAGGAAAGGCTGTAGCACTTTGTCTCATTGCTGACTTCTCAGACTTGTGAAAAATCATGGCTGAATTTGTCTCTAAAGCACTTGCTCCTATGGATTATGACTTGAAAGACCAAAGAAAACTGATCTTGGGTATATGCCCGGACATTTCTAAGGTCTCAATAAGCCGGTTAATTTCATGGCAATATGATTAAAAACCCTCATTTAGTGAAGCCCTATATTGCTTTGGGAAGGGGTGTTGGGGGGAGGGAACAGGCAGGTCATATACTAGAGCTAAAACAAAAACGTACAATTTTTTCCGTTATATTAAATACAGCAGGGGGTGAAAGAGTGAAGAAAACAATGAAGTAGGGTGAATTAGTAAATGGGATTACTAATTTTGGTTAAAGGGAATTACCAACTTTGTGATGTTCCTAAATAAAGCTCATGTAATTTATTACATGAAAAAAAAAAAAAAAAAAAGGACGCCCTTACTGCTGTTATCAACATAAAATGAAGACAAATCTTTTAATGTGATTTCAAAACATTTATTTTATATTTAGGCTTAAAATTCATGTTAGAGGAAGTAACTTGTCTATCTTAGTTCTATTTTATGAAAGCCATTGCAAGGTTTCCATTTTCTTTCTCAAGTGTGAGGTGCAGGAAAATCGGTGAGGGAGGGAAGGGGGTTGGAAAGAGCAGCAATATTAAAGCAGTTTATGATTAAATTTCTCATGGAAAATTCCCCTTGCAGATAATTGCAATTACTCTCTGCTTTTTGTGAAGGTGATGCAAGAGGGTACACAAGAAAATCCCAAAGTATGAATCAGGATGAACAACTTAAATTCTGGAAACGCTCCACATGCGGTGTTTAATACACACTCAAGTCTACTGCACCTGGATTGGGCCTTCACCACTCTCCCCAATACCCAAAACACGCTTCTATTAGGATTCTTTTCAATGCCATCTATGCCATTTATTCCCTGATCACCCAAGCCTTAAACCTCACAACCCAATGAACAGGTACTATTACTGACGTTTTGTAGATTAGGAAATCAAGGCACAAAGTAATTTACCCAAGGACATCAGCTACTAAGTGATGGGGCTGAGAACGGGGTATGGACAATCTGATCTCAGCGGTCATACTGCTTGATGATATACGAAGTCACTCAAATAAAGAGTAACTTTTATATTAGAGACCTTATTTCCCACATCTCCCAGGGACTGAAAGTTATTTCTGATTCACATTAACAAGACATGTTAGAGCCTTGGATTTATGTAGTCAATAAACAAACTTTATTAATTATTCCTTGTAATAGATACTGAGCTGAAACACAAACTCCTGTTTTAGATTTTCTATCAGCAAACATCCTGTTCAATAATAGTCCTTGGGGGTTTTGAGTACATTCACAAAATGAAATCCCAATTATTGCTGACAACAAATGAGCACATGTGAAGTTTTTCAAAGTAAGGAAGCTGCTTGAAAAACACAACTTAAAAAAAAAAAGAATGTACTCATTACTTAACAATAGGCAAATAAAGTTAAACCAACCACTAAACAGGTTTTAAGTGAGGCTTCTTCCCAGAACTTGGAAATAAAGGAAATTAGCCCTCAGAATTTACTTTTGAGATTAATGGATCACAGCGAACAGGTTAAGTCACTTTTACGACACCAGAATTACTCCTAGCCACACAGCCTTCCATGTATCTTGCTTATCTAGCTACCTTAAGAAACTTCCGGCAGAATACATACTAGTAAGTTAACAGGAACAGAGGAGTCACAGAAGCAAAAGCTGGCTGTGCCCAAATTAACATTGTGGAGTAACAAATGGATGCACAGTATCAGACCTAAAACCCTCAGAGCATCCCAGATCCACTGGCAAGATCATCTCTACTGTAATGACAGATGTTTCAGAGGCAAACTTCTCTTACAAAACAAGCAAACTTCTGATTATTTGGCTTACATTTGTCCGCTTACAGCAATCAAATTTCAGATATTAATACAGCTGTGAATTCTCAAATTAACACAATAGTACCATAACTTGGGACCCTAGAAGGGTAGGAACAGAATGTGCTACTTTTCCAATGCAAAAACCCCTAAATCAGCCTATCACAAACAAACTGGTACATGAGATTAGCATGTGTCACCAAGTTTCTCTCATGTGTGGGGTTTATTAATCCTTCATCTGGGTAAATGTGGTTAATGAATCCTACTGCATCCCAAGAAAGCACAGACTGCTGAATCAAGAATTCTCCATAACCAAAGCTCTCATTTTTCTTAGCAAAGACATCTTAAAAATCACCTAGCTATTTAAGCACAGTAGTAAGTGAGAAACAATTGCTTTTTTGTTTAGATAAAATTTGGGAACAGTGAAATATCTTGACAGTAGAACTGTCTCCCTTTAGAGATATTACCATGTTTTTAAAAATCCTTATTTATTTCCATAGTAAACGCAAAACCTAAAATATCTAATCAACCAAGGGTACTTTGAGAGTACATAATAGTCATGCATATGTAAGCAGTGGTTTATTTCTAAGATTAGTTAAGGAATAAAAATCAGTGACTTAAATTCTCAAATATAACCAAAAAATGTGCTTAAAATGTTTTAAGGCAAGACATTTGGTAACTAACAAACACATTTCAAATTTGGTTATCTGAAATAGTCATTTCCTTTAAACTATCTGAAACTAGTCATTTCTTTAGTTCAAAGAGGATAGGCCAGAAAAGTAACGTATCCTACATAATTATAATCTGTTCGCACAAAGTAGTGTAAGCACCCCTTATGACATTCTGCATGAAACCATGTATCATGGTAGAAATTTTCTCTTGACACTTAAGAACTCTAACAAGATCGAATCTGCATACACAGAGGAAGATCAAGATGCACTTGTAACTGTTTTCAAAGATAAACCTTGGGGTGACTACACAACTTTTCAGTATTTAAATACCTGCAACAAGAAATGAACCTCAGGGTTAAACAAGAAAAAGGAACTAGGACATTTTGCAAGGTCTCACCACTCAAGGATATTACCATCAGTTTATTTGGTAAAGTAAGCCTCTGAGAATGTTTCTGTGAAAAAACCACTCCTTTGCTTTGGTTCTGAAAATATTGTATTTTAAAATAGCTAAGGCAAATATTTAGGGGGCACAGCTCAATATTGAAAAATTAGTTGAAAGAGGTAGAAGTAAAGCCTTTCTATGTAATGTGCTTCTGCATAAAGGTAACAAATCTATGATCTTTGATCTAGGGAAAACACAACTAAAAAATGAATCACTCTTTTATAGGACGTTTAAAGATAATGCTTTTTAATAGTTCAAATATTTTTAAAAATCTCATCAAAAATGTATCACCTTAACAGTACTTTGCACATGTGGAATTTCATACCTAAATTTGATACTATTTTGGTTTATTTATGGCTACTTACAAGAAGACTCAGTAATAATGTCCATTCATTGGAGTCTTTTTCTTTGGTTGAGCCTATTGGGACCAGGCTGATGAACTACTTTATGCAAATGAGATGGTTAAATTCATGGCAATATGAATTATAAGGGTTCTCATTTAATGGAAACGAAACCTAGAAGAAATTCCATATTTTATCCCCATTGTGGTTTACGGAAGCTAATATCCTGTTCAGAGGTTGAAGAGTTTGAATAGCTCACACAATCCTGTAAAAATTACAACTGGCTGCCCTTTAATAAATAAAGTCATTGTAAAGAATTACATTTACAGAGTGAAAAGTGAATACATAGCATTTCAAATTCAATTTTGGAAGTACTAATAAGTACTGACCCATAACAATATACACTAGCTACCTTTTTAACTGTCCATCATTAGCACCAATAAAGATTCAACAAAATTACCTTTATTCTCACATCTCAAAACAATTCTGCAAATTCTTAGTGATAGTCACGGACCTTAAATATTCACATTGTTTTCTATGTCATACTGAAAATAAGTTCACTACTTTTCTGCATATTCTTTACAAAATCTTATTAAAATTCCTGGTATTATCAACCCAATTATACAGTAGCACAACCACCCTACGTCGTTTCACATGATAGCTCCTTAGAGGTTTCACATCTAAATTACCAAGAACAAAACCCTTCCCTCCCTCATCTTGCACTCATCTTAATTCTATACTAGTCCTTGGATTATGTACCACTGTAAAAGTATAACTGTATCAAAATTACCATGTTTATGGATACAATAATATGCCATACAGAGTAACAAAGTTACATGTGATGACAAAGATTACTAAAGTTATGCCAGACAAGAACAAAGTCAGGACGTGCTAGCTAGGCAAAGTCCCTAGAAAGAGGATCCTAGTATCCTAAGTTCAAATAACATTGACCAAATAATGAACAATTATCTTAAAAAAAAAAATTATAAAGCTACTGGCAGATCAGGTAATTGCTAAATAAGAGTAGAGCACGAGGTTAAACTCTCTAATATTTACAACTGCAACATACTTGAGTAAAATTACAATTGTGCACATATCAGTGGCTTTGTAACAAAAATAATTCATATACATAGAGGAAAAATTAAGACAGTTTTCAATTCAACAGAAGTTGAATTCAACCTATCTCAAAGATACTCAACAGCCCAAAGATTTACCACAGAATTGAAGATTAGCTGATAAACCAGAGCCATGTTACCGGCATTTAAGACAAATTTTAAACAAGTTAAAGCCTATCATTTGTTCCGAAGTCAGAAGACTGTGCAAACTTGACTTCAACAGGAATATACTGAGATGTGCAAACAAATGTAAAACCTCCACTAGCTGTTTACCTGGAGGCTTACCTTTTTTTTTTTCTCAGTGAGCTTCCTGTTAACAACCATAAGCTATAAATACAGGTACAATGCACAGTCAATGATCTTTTTGTTTTATTTATTGTTAGAATATAAAAGAACTGAACAGCAATAAGTTTAATTTTATTTTTATACGGAAGACTGCATTTACCTGAAAAAGAAATACGGCATCGCACACAAACGCGCTTCAGGGGAGAAGTATGTTTCAGAACACGGTGTCCTTCTGAACGCTGAAGGACAAGCGATTCCTGTTTACTGTTCAGATACGTAGTGTTCAAGTTCTCTATTTAAGAAAAAGACTTACTAATTCTTCACTAATGTAAGTTTTTGTGAATTTAGTTTTCAAATCACAGTCATCTACATAACCATTATTAACAGCTCTGTGTTTATAGTACTGCAACAAGCCAACAAACACTTAAATGCACTTCACATCAAGAGTATGTAAACTTTATTTTTTCCTCTTCAAGCCTTCAGAAAATTAGGGGCTATTTCAGCAGCCAATCTGGTCAGAACCTCTGAAGGCAGAATCAGTGCCTCACAGTGTAAATGACCATCTGTGGCACTGCATACCCATCTGGTAGTGAAGTGTCCCCCTTCAGTGGCTTCCAGTAAGGCCTAGAGTTTAAGGTTAACATGAAAAAGTGCCACCTTTGTTTTAGATTAGTGATGGACTCTGACAAGATAAAATAAAGTTATTCTGTATATTGTTATACTTACAAGCAGCTCCAATCCTGAGTATTTATGGTAATATCTAAACATACAAAAATGTATGTACATTTTTCTCCACTTTCTTGTAAACAGTTGTCAGTATACTGTTTTATCCCTTTATCATTGAAACATGCAAATCATACATACGAGTATAAATACACAAAAGAAAACAATTTACACTCATTCAAAAGCCAAGCAACAACAAAAAATAGCTACAGTATTCAAATTATAAATAAACAAATGCTTGAGGCATCTTATATTCCTAGAAGCAGCCAGCCATTCACCCTAATGTTCTTAGCTGCAATTGTAGAAATACTGAGTTTTGCACCTTCCATGCTTTTACAGTATTTATAACACTATCATATGTGGAGATAAAGACTTGTTTACTATAATCTCTTCTTTTCAGAATGAAGAATAAAGCAGCACTTAACAAATATTGAAGCAGTGGCAGTAACAGCAGGTGTTACCACTGCTAGATCAGGAGGAAGTTTTCCATTCTAACAATTTTTAAATTAAAAAAGGAAAGGAAAAGTGGACCTAAACAAGTGATCACATGTTCATTCCTTGGGCACTTAGCAGCGAGTCCAGCATGTCGAATGTGTCTTTGTAGTCCATATGCTGGCTGTGTGCACTGAACTCGTGATTGACCTCAGGACCGTTGGTCTCCACTGGCTTCTTGTCCAGTTTCACGAGGGTGCTGAGATGTCCGTAGCCCACCTGGTATGTGACAGGGGGAGGAGGGGGTAAGGGATGGTTAAAAACAGAGTTGTGAGAGGATACATACTGCTTAACAGAGGAGGAAGAACTAGATGAACTACCTGAACTTTTGGAACTTTTGCTCATTTTGGAGTGATGGTTGTGAGAGGCATCACTGATATGCAGCTTCTTCCTTGAAGAGCTGGAACTAGAGGAAATGCCATCACTGCTCAGGCCAACAGGACTCCTCAGCACAGGGGGTGGTACCCCCTCAGCACTGTGCTTGCTGCCACCACTGCCGCTGCCACTGTGCGAGTGGGAGTACTTGTGACCGCCGGGGTGGTGGCGGCTGGCAGGGTGCTCCTTGTGCTTCTCCTTGTGGTCCCTGCTAACATGCGGGCTTGAATGCTTGCTCTTCCCACTGCCTTCATCAGAAGAGCTGTGTCTTTCTGAGGAAGAAACTTTTATCTTCATTTTCAGTTCTTCTTTACTGACACTTTTATCAGTGGGTGGTATTGGAATCCGTAATTTCAGCGATCCACTCTTTTCCTTCTTATCTGCCATATATTTGTCAGGTTTTTCAGCATTTGCAATGGGAATTTTCATTTTAATGGGAGAGGTTACAGAACTGCTGCTGGCTGCCTGGGACTGTACATGTTTGTGTTGCTGTTCTACCTGGGCAGCTATATAATGATCCCTTGCCTCCAGGTCAAGGGTTTCTAGCTTACGTTTTTCTCTATATTTATCTAAAGACATTTTCTGAGGAATTACTCCAGGAGTAGCAGAAATTGGCCCATGGTGTTTACTGCTTCCTGCTTTATGAGTATAATCTTGCTTAATAGAAGAATGGTCAGAAATTTTGTCAGGTCTGTGATGTAATCCTGAATGCAGTGATACAGAAGGTCCCTGCTGGAAGTTGATGCTGTACTGGCTACCAGACAAAGATGTCTCCTGTTTCTGTGAATACATCTGTTCTGTCCTTGCCGACTCTTGATGCTGAGGCCATTCTTGGTGTGATGACAAACCGTATGAGGTACTTGGCATTCCTGTTGCTAGCACTGACAAATTATCAGACGCATGGCTGTCTTGAACAGAAATATTTCCTGAATTCAGAGGTACTGGTGCAGGGAATGTTGATGTGGATGGTTTCTGAAAACTTGGGTTGGTAGGCACACCAGTAACACTATCTACTAAAATGGAATTCTGGACCAAAGATGAACCAAGAAGTGGTGTTTCTGATACTTGTCCATCTACTTTTGGTTTCTTAGCCGCCTGATTAGCCTATTTAAATAAAACACAGAAGAAGCAATGACAGCAAAGGAATTTAATACAAATTTCTCTGCTTACAAAAATTCTATATTAAATACATGGAAATAAAATCACCTGGGGTTTCACTTTATGTTGCCAGTAAATACATATCTTATTTAGAGGCATAAAAAGGATATAAATAGTTGAAAGCACTGGTTTTAAATTAGATGCAGACTAAATCCTAGCCCAGCATTTGAGAAAGGAATTTAACTCGTCTAAGCTTTAATTTTCCTGTTTGTAAAGTGAGGAGACTATTTCCACGGTAATCACTATGAGAATTAAATAAGGAATTTATAAAGTATTAATAGCAAAGTCTACTGGGCACCATAGTTGAATAAATTATGAGTGTATGTAGCTTACAATACACTGTAATTACTTACAAATACTGGAAATAAGAATATTTAAGCACAAAAATTCAAACGGATTAGCTATGTAGTTAACAAATTCATGTTCTAAAAACCCGCCAATTCTCTTACCCTCCAGTTTCGAATCCTCTTCAACCTACTAGGCGTTTTCTCCAATATTTGTAGAAACTCATGTGTTAGCTCTAAAGATAAAATTCAAATTTAAAACTTAGAAGGTGCCTTTAGATTTAGAATTCTCTCAAGTGGGCAATATTAGAAAGAAAGCTGAAGAGTTCATCTACTTCACTATCACCCTCCTAACTCAACCATCAGCACATACAGAAGTAGACACAGCTCTGAACTGGTATTTTCAAAGATGAATCTTAAAAAAACTTGTTTTAATTAAACAAAACAAAACAAAACAAAACACTCCTCCCACACCCCCTTGATTTTACATGCTTACTTAGAATCTCTGGAAAATTTAGTCACATTTAAAAAATTCCTTCCAAATGGAAAATCTCTATTAGGCAAACATCATAGTAATAATTGTGATGGGCAAGATCCATCAGTAGATTCTTTAAAATCAGTGGGCAAAAGTTTAAGGAAAAAGAGAATATTTGTATAATCCCAACATACTGTCCTCAAGATATTTATTAATTATAAAGAGAAAATTAGTAACTTTGTGACCTTAACCAAGTGATCATGATTATCATTACCAGCAATACGACATATCAACATGATACCCCATGATAAAATGCACAGTAGGATACAACCCACTTCTGTGGTATTCTTGCCAAAAACGCGTAACTTCACTCTAATAATGGGAAAACATCAGACAAACTCCAATTGAGGAACATTTTATAAAGTAACTAACTGACCATTCTTCTTCAAAGTGTCAAGGACATGAAAGAAAAGGAAAGACTGATAAACTATCACAGATTGGAAGAGATTAAAGGGGCATGCCAACCAAATGGAACATGGGATTCTAGAATAAAAAAACTGGGGAAATTTGAGTAAAATCTGTAGTTAATAGTATTATACCAATGTTAACTTCTTGGTTTTGATAATCATGTTATTATTATAGAAGATGTTAACATTAGAGAAACTGGGTGCAGGGTATAATAGTACAGAATCTGTACTATTTCACAATTTCTTTAGATTTAAAAGCATTTCAAAGTTAAATGAAAAAAACTCCTTTTCCTATACCCATAACTTCCTAGCAATCAACACTAGTAACATTATCAGTAAATCACCCTGGTCATATTTTTACAATTTTTTTCCTAAAATTTAGGATTACAATGAGATGACCCACTTTTCCAAAATGGTGTGGTTATGATGAATTATAGTTTTTGACTCCAAAATAGTGTCATTAATAAAGTTATTGGCCACTC
This sequence comes from Eschrichtius robustus, assembly GCF_028021215.1. Classification (NCBI taxonomy): domain Eukaryota; kingdom Metazoa; phylum Chordata; class Mammalia; order Artiodactyla; family Eschrichtiidae; genus Eschrichtius; species Eschrichtius robustus. Next base: position 123,131,532 of record NC_090828.1, read on the forward strand.
TCAATACAAATAATAATATTAGTCAAATGAATTACAATGTCATGTAATATTATTATTATTATTATTTTTTTTTCCCAATAGAAATGGCTTCAGAACTGCTCCCAGTTTTATTAGGGTGTGTCGAACTGACATTTGGTGGTGATTGTGTGGTTTTTTTTTTAAAATTAATTAATTAATTTATTTTTGGCTGTGTTGGGTCTTCGTTCCTGTGCTAGGGCTTTCTCTAGTTGCGGCGAGCGGGGGCCACTCTTCATCGCGGTGTGTGGGCCTCTCACTGTCGCGGCCTCTCTCGTTGCGGAGCACAGGCTCCAGACGCACAGGCTCAGTAATTGTGGCTCACGGGCCTAGCCGCTCCGCGGCATGTGGGATCCTCCGAGAACAGGGCTTGAACCCGTGTCCCCTGCATTGGCAGGCAGACTCTCAACCACTGCGCCACCAGGGAAGCCCACGTAATATTATTAATGCCAATTTAATAGAGACTAGATTCATGCAAAAACTCGGCACCATTGTATGCTCACAAGCTGTGACAACTAATTCCTGCTAAAGTCTCAGGAGCTTTTCGATTCAGTCTGGATGAAAACAATCTAATGTCTGTACTACCATTTCTTCATCTGAAAAAAAAAAGACCACTTTTCTACTTGGACACAGCAGTAAATCTAGCAGACACATGCCTTTGGGTCCAAAATTAACAATAAATTGTTTTGACTCAATTTCAGAAAAAATTCAAGTTATAAAAAACACATGAGGGTTTGTTATTAATCATTAAAAAAAACGAAACAACCAAGCCCTGCCCCCCGCCCCCCCCCCCCGCCAAACCCTGTTACAGGTAGGCCAAATACAAGCCAACGTTGTTCTGGGGACAGTCATTAAATGAATTATTTTAGTAAACACTGATGCTTCAGACACCATGATAAAATTCAGATACTCTTAATATCTTATACTTTGTTACTTTACTTTTACGGGATCACAATGTGATCCCATAAAAATGTGAGAAAAGGCTGCTACATAATACATTGAAATTTTCAATGTGTTAAGTGTCCAAGATTCCTATTCAGTGGTTCTCCAAATGAATAATGTACTTGAGCCTTTTCAGAATAGAAGCAAAGGGATATTTAGGTGCCTCCTGTTGTGTCAAAAAAAGACCTCACCTATTGATACAATTTAAGAGCAGGATAAAAGGCAGATTACTCGCTTTTTGTGAGCTTTATTTTAGCACCATATATACAAACTATTTTTATTAAGTTTATGCCTATTTTATCTTATCTATTGACTGCTAAAATAAGACGGTGGCATAGGTAACCTAATTTCAAGTCACAGATGGAAAAAAAAAGCCCCCACTAGTTTTTTATTTTTATTATTATTTAAAAATTTTTTTTACTGGAGTATAGTTGCTTTACAATGTTTTTTTTTGCCCACACCTCGCAGCACGCAGAACTTCCCCAACTAGGGATCGAACCCGCATCCCCTGCAATGGAAGCGTGGAGCCCTAACCACTGGACCTCCAGGGAAGCACCCCCCACCCCCAGTTTTTAGAAGATGTTATTTCAGCTCACTGAAGATTTCCTACCACTCTGAATAACCTTTAAAAAAAACCTCTGGCAATGTAAGGAAAAGAGGATAATCATGTGGCAGTAATACAGCATGAGGTATATAATCCAGGAGAAATTTTTCAGGGAGGAAAAAAAAACCCAACAAAATCAAGAGACCTAACAAAGAGCATATTTTACCACAAGGGTAGGCAAACTATCACCAGTGGGCCAAATATGACCTGCATCCTGTTTTTGTAAATAAAAGTTTTACTGGAACACAGCCACTCATTTTACAGGTTGCGTATGGCTGTCTTTCCAGCTGCGGTGGCAGAGTTGTCTAGGTGCATAGATAGTATAGCCCACAAACCCTAAAATAGTTACTATCTGGCCCTTCACAGAAAAGGGAGCAGACCCTTAAAGAAATTTCTGTCTTAAAGAAGCATCTAAGATATTAATGGAAAACCACATTCCAAAGCCATAGGGGTCTCTCACTTTATATAACGGAAGTCATGTAAATCCAGTTTTCAAATTAGCTTCAATTTTGTAAAGGAAATCAGGGAAAGCCCACAAAAAGAAGCAGAAAACCTAACATACCAGTTTAGATTTATGTATATATTAGGTAAGAAATGTTATCTATCTCCTTTCTGAAATCTAGAGTGCCTGGTTAAAATGTCTTAATCCCCAAGAATCCCCTGCCTCTGGCCTGCTTATTTCTCTACCACAAAAACATCCTATCAGGAGACCTCCAAATTCCAGGTCCATAATGTACAGAACTTACACTCCCAATCTTTCCTTGTCAACTCATACGTATTAATGCAAGACAACGACACACTTTACCATCAGTGGAACAGAGCAAGGAATATTACCATGAAAATACCTTTAGCTCACTGCTTCACATCTTCTACAGTAAGTTAATACCTGACTTTGTGTTTATACATTTTAAACTCAACAAAATTAGTTTACTTTATTTTTTATTTATTTTTAAAAATTTATTTATTTTATTTATTTTTGGCTGCATCAGGTCTTCGTTGCTGTGCACAGGCAGCTTTCTCTAGTTGTGGCGAGTGGGGGTTACTCTTCGTTGCGGTGCGCGGGCTTCTCATTGCAGTGGCTTCTCTTGTTGCGGAGGAGGGGCTCTAGGAGCGTGGGCTTCAGTAGTTGCGGCACACGGGCTCAGTAGTTGTGGCGCACGGGCTTAGCTGCTCAACCGCATGTGGGATCTTCCCGGACCAGGGATTGAACCCGTGTCCCCTGCATTGGCAGGCGGATTCTCAACCACTGCGCCACCAGGGAAGCCCAAAATTAGTGTACTTTAAATTAGGTATTCTTGTATTATCAACCTGTAGTACTATAAATCATATTTCTTTGAAAAGTCCTGAAAGGGCTTTAGATATTGAGTGGTGGTTAATATATGCTCATTTTTTCCCCCTTTAGGCTAATGAATCCTTATTTTCATCCTGTTCATTTGATCATGTAACTATACTTTTCTCTTTTTAAATAAATTTATTTATTTATTTATTTTTGGCTGTGTTGGGTCTTCATTGTTGTGCGTGGGCTTTCTCTAGTTACGGCAAGCGGGGGCTACTCTTCGTTGCGGTGCGCGGGCTTCTCATTGCGGTGGCTCCTCTTGTTGCGGAGCACGGGCTCTAGGCACGCGGGCTTCAGTAGTTCAGTAGTTGTGGCTCGTGGGTGCTGGAGCACAGGCTCAGTAGTTGTGGCGCACGGGCTTAGCTGCTCTGCGGCATGTGGGATCTTCCCGGACCAGGGCTCGAACCAGCGTCCCCTGCATTGGCAAGTGGGTTCTTAACCACTGTGCCACCAGGGAAGCCCTGATCATGTAACTATACTTTTAAATTGTACTGCCAAATTGTTAAAATGGAATTACGTCTTTAAAGAGTCTTTATCTTTTCAAAATAGATGAAATGATGTCTGGGATTGGCATCAAAATAACTATGGGGGAAGGAGGATGCTGGATTGGCCAGAACTGATAACTTCAATTGAGCATGAGTATATGGGGACTGAGTATTTTTTCAAACCTATACAAAAGTATTTCAAACCTATACAAAAGTAGATAGAAGTTTTAATCCATAATAAAAAGAAAAAATTTTAATGTAACAAAAAGATTTATTTTCTCTACTTACCATCTAGTAATTCCAGAGTAACTGTAGGATCCACATATTCCCACCAATGTTTTCCATCAGTTGACACGGGAATCTCCCAATTGGACCATTTGCAAGCCAAATGAATGCATACACATGCTATCACTGTTGGTTTATACTGAAGACAGAAGGTTGTAAGATGCAGACTGTTGTGGAGCAGGTTTGAAACGAAGAGTCATAGAAATTCAGATATGTAAAACAAAGAAAAACATTTACCAATAAGATTAGAGCAAAAACAAAATTATAAAGGTTTTCTTTTTCAAGTCTAGAGTATAAAACCTTATTTTATTAAATTAAAAGTTAACATTATAACACTTTTTATGACTATGGTCAAAAAATTTGAACACTAAAAAACCTATATAGATTATGAACATTTTCACACTCTTACTTCCTAGAGTACATTAGTATTTTATTAATACTACTAATATATTAATATTTCTAAATTTTTTTTTACATCTAAATTAAAAGTATTTTTACCTCTCTATAAAAGGAGAGGAAGACAGTATATTTCAACTAATTACTACATACAAGTAAAACGCTTTAAACTTTCTTTGGTGGTATTTTTGTTTCTTTTGTAATGTCATGGCAAAAAACTAAAGAAAAAGCAGAAGACTGTAAAACTGACAAGGTGATTTCAATAACACATCATAATCAGGGATTACCACTTGATGTGGCTTAACAAACATTAATTCTTAAGTAACTCAGACAACTTAAAACCTATCTAGGTAAAACTATCTTCTTCTCAGCAAAGCCACAGAGGAAACTTACCTTTTGCTGAACAGCTTGAAGGCCCAATGTTGTTAAATACTACAAAAATACTACCTCTCTCCTTCCATGACATGCCAAAGACTGGGCATGTAGCATGTCACAGCTAGCCTCTTCTAACCAAAGTTTTAAATTTAAGTGATTTGTTTTGGCCTTGTTGTTCAGAATTTCTAGGGATAGAGGTTAAATCCCAACAACATATACCTAAGAAAATATATTGGCTTTTGCCAATCCAAAGTTTTAAACAAAACTTAACAGTGTCACAAGAAATTAAGGACCACATAAAGATGGTATGGTCCACTCCTCCCCAATGACTCATTTTAAAAACAAATTTAAATCATTAATATAATCAATCTAGAACAAAATTAATATATTAGATGTGAAAGACTTTTAAAAACTATTCTTCCAGTTCAGTTTCAGAATTGATGAAAATGTCTACTGATCAAGCACAAACCCATACCATTCTTTATATGAACTGAAGAGGAAGTTTTTTTTTTTAAAGTAAAAATTATACTTATGCAAATCAAGGCACTGATAGGACGTGACTACTACTAATCTACTACTGGCGGGTATTATCTGGAAAAAAAAACCCAAGTGATATAAATTTTATTTATTAAAAAAGCTTTAATGATTATTTTAAAGTTAAGATTGGATCAACGTGAAATTTTTAAAAATTGTCATTTAACTATAATTGTAAACTAGAAATAGCTTTATACTTACCAAGTTGCTCGAATTTCTACGTTAAGTTTAGCTCTTTGTAATCTTTAGCTGCTATTCAGGCTACCAATTTTAGACTTATGCACTCACAAATCGAGAATATGTCATCAAAAAGCACCACTACACTTCACATTGTGCATTTAACCCCTCTGTGCCAAAAGTCCCTTGTACAATACACCGCAAAGCAGACAGGAAGGTACCACCACAGTAGATGGTCCAGTCTCCTGCTGCAACAAGGGTAAGAGACACATTGAGGGGGCCCTGCATTAAAGGAAGCTATAGTGTGCTACAACAGTGCAACAAAGAGGGTCAGGATAACAACCTGTTGGTAGCCATGAAATAGGATGTCTGTGCCAAATCCTTGCTTGCTGTAAGAAAAGAAAAAAAAAACGAAGACAATACTATCAGCTTTAACATGCTACCATCGAAAAGTTCTCAACACAACAAAAACTTCAAAGATTTGTACACAAAAAGTAAATTTTACTTACTACTTACAAATATCACAAGAGCGCCATCATTTTCTATACTACTGAAAATCTTCAACAACATTCACTCAAATGTTTCTTGCTATCCCCCAAAGATCTGAGAAACAAGCCGATTTGCTTTTAGCTAGCCAGTTACAAGGGCTAAACTTGTTACTAAGTTAAGCATCTAGTCAGCTAAAAGTTGCAATAAAGCATTCTCCTGGATTTAAAAAAAAAAAAAAAAAGAAGAAGAAGAAGAAGAAAAGATTTTGAAGTCTAATACAAAGAGTTGCCTGCCAGACTTAATCCTCAGTCATCATATTTAAGTTGGTTTAAGTACTTCCACCAAAAGAAAAAAACAAAAACAAACCCCCAACCCCCAAACTCAGAGAGGACAAACTGCTCAGTTTTTCATCATGCTACTAAGCATCAACAGAGAATAAACAACCTAGAAACATCATAAGGATGTAGATATAGAAAACACCACTGTATTATTTTTAAATTATATAATCCAGTTAACCAAAACGTTAGAAAAGATACAAGTACTCTAGAGGGAATCAGGATGCTTCAATACTGGTCCTCAATAGAAAAGCAATTTTTAACAACTAGCTTCCTGAAACACTGAAATTGAAAACAGTTCCCCTCTCCCTTCTTCTGCTTCTTATTCTTCCCAACAGGGATGCTTCTGCTATAGTCTCCCCCTTTTCCCCAGTTACATTCATAATCACTGACATACCTTTCCTCTCTGCTCACCTAGGATCAGTTCACCTCAGCTCACCCCCTCTAACAGGTCTCAAATTCCTTGCCCTCTCCTATTTTTATTTGTGGCACCTGTAATTCCCCGCTGCCCCATGTGGATCATCAACATAAAGGTTTACAAAAGGGATTTGGGTTTAGCAGAGTTGTGCTAAGGAAGAGTATCAAAGCATCAGATGTCTTGGAGGCAGTGTGACTTAAGTATGGCATTCTTTCCTGGTGGGGAGGGAAGGAGAAATCACAGAAATGAAAGGTCCCTGTAAAATGACATCAGCCAATCCTGCAGCAAAGTAGCATAGTAACTTTCTCATCTCCAGAGGTCAGGGGCAGGGGAGAACTTCAAAGAACTCAAACCTTTTACCCTCACCCCCACCCACGAAAGAATCAAAACATACAGAAAAGTAAGTAAAAGTAAGTTTAAATTGCTATTGCAGTTTTCACCTCAGAATATGTAAATTCAATAACCCATTAAAAGTCATTGAAACAGAGAAGAACATGTAGGGAAAATGTTCTTTTGTTAGCTGAAAGTGGTTTTAGGGGCAAAGGAAAAAAATATACCTAACACGAAAGAACATTTTAGAAGTGGAGTAAGATGCAAATTACAGTTACTTGAAATGTTAGTCAGACAAAATGATGTTAAACACATATGAGAGTCGTACTAAAATTTAAGAATTGGTCACATTTTAAACATTAACAACAACAACAACAAAATCAGATTTAAATATTTTGCTTTGCATGATATATCAAATTCATAGTTTTTGTAAATGTTTAAATTTTACTATTCAATTTTGCAAAATAAATGGACTTTAATGTCTCTAGCTTCTTTAGATAGGATTTAAGAGAAGCTGACTCAAATTTCACAATAGTAAGCTGAAAATTCAGTTTCATTTCCTACTAAGAGAGTGTGTGTGTGTGTATATGCACATACACCTACATATTTTTTAACCTATATTTAATATCTTCAACATCTTTCTTTTCAACTTAAGGCAAATTATATGGCTCTCCATTATTTAAACAAAACAGCTTACCCTTTCAAGTTTTCAGGAAAACAGAACTTCTCTAAAGCTCTATTTCTTAATCCAACATCTACACTAGTTATCTATACAATTTTATACTACACTGTAATACTGAGGATGAGAAAGTGCTATAAAATATATAATCATGAAGAATAGAAACCAAAATTAAATATGTTCTAGTTTAGTTTATAAATGATAACATTTGCTTTTAGGATTAAAAAAATATAAATGGGATTTTTATTAGTCCATTTCTTAACAATGACAACTGTGGTACCAGACAACAGGTTTGTCTGTTTTAATATGTAGCCATTAGCATAGTAATAAAACCTTAACCTCGGTATAAAGTGAATTCAATTTAGAATGAATAAGAGAACATTTAGGTGAACACTAGAAACAAGGCCTTCAAAAGTCTTACCCATTTTGTTTAGAATAAACCTAAACAAGTCTGGTGGTAAAGGAATGAAACTGCAAAATTTCATTTTCAAAAAGAAGTATCAGAAAAAGGCACACTAAAGGTTCCAAGTGGTTGCTATTAGTGTGTAACACTTCACATGGTAAACAGGAAAGTAGAAGTAGTACTGCATGCATCTGTGTGAAAAATTATTTCTAGAGATACAACGATAGATACATAGGATTCATTAACAAGAGTAGAAAAAATATATACCACATGCTTTATAAGGAGTAAAGAAAACAATACAAAAACTTTGTACTCCTGTTTATAAAAGGTTTAATAAGTATATCACATGCTGTTATATATCATGCTATATAATAATTTCTTCATTATACACAAAAAGGAAACCATTTTTAGTAATGCTAAAGAACTTTGAAAAATGTATTAAATCAATTCTGTTCAAACGAACATGGGCAAAACATTTCCCAAAATGACAAATCCGCTAAGAAAGGCAATTTTTATCTGAAAGATTTGAAGCTGACCTCCAAATTCTTAAACCGTAATCACTTTTCAGGAAGTCAATCAAAGTTTCAAATAAATTGGAAATTAGTACTATTTTCTGCACCTATATGTTAAATTTGGCCTACATCTTAAATACTAACTGAATTGGGATGGGCATAGCCCAATGGGGAAGTAGAAAGAGTCCTAATATTTGCAAGCCCGCTAATTTTTTAGAGAAACAAGACTCTCACCTAAACTTAAAGGAAGCTATTTCACCAGGAAGAACCAAATATAGAAGTAGATGAATAGGTAGGTGTAGAACACTGAAAAATAATGCTTCAAAATGACATTTCTGCCATTTTAATAAAACTCAAGAAAAGGCTAGAAGAACAAAATAGCATTCAATTATCAATTCTAGACAATAAAAAGCATTAAAACTTAATTGAAAAGTTTCGCTTACCTCTTACTAACTGGGTACATTTCACCACATCTGTGTGTGGGTGTTCAATGGTGATCTCAAAACCTGAAATGAAAAGCACTTTTTTTCCCAATCACTTACCACTATAATACTTGCCTGAGAAATGCCACTCATCACATAACCATAAACGTATATTTTTCATTATTAAAAAAACTCAAAGACAAGTTTCTCATCACTGACATGTTTATTATACCCCCAATCATAAGAAATAATATCTTCTCAAATATAGTGTTCCAATTATGAAAACTGACAAAGTTATTTAGAGATAAGTAATATTTATTCAAAATTCTCAATTACAATTAGTTTGAGACTATCCTCAAGTTAAAAACAAACTAAAATCATGACAAATACAATTAAACAAACTAAAATCATGACAAATACAATTATTAAGCTTGCCCCACGGTTTAAGCAGGGAATTCAACTAGTAACATATTTCTTAAATATATTCCAACTCTTTCAGAAGATGTGAAAAGAACATTTTTCATAAATATAACCTTTGGGCCACAGTGGGAGAAATGACCTTTTAAATATGGTCCTCTTATTTTCTCACTGTGCCTTAAATCAATGGGTTTCAGTTAGCTTATAACTACATTTCATTACTAATAACAATGAAATTGTTAAGGCAAGTGAACCTTATAGGCCTCAAGATTAAATCAGTTTCTAAAACCAAAGACGACATGTTGAAAAGTTATCATGTCCAGTCAACCCCTTAGGTAGGGCAGGGTTTTTCCGTTTCCTTTTTTTTTTTAAAGTGGAGGTCGTTGTATGGTGCCTTCAGCAGTACTAAAGAAATAACATCCTAATAAACAGATTATCTGGATTTATAAAGTTATTGTGTGGTCTCTTCGTATTTCTACTGTTATTAAACCTGCAAAATCCCACTTTAACAAAAGCCATAGTTATATCTTGTAAATTCTAATGCTCCCCTTAAAATAATGCTATTCATTCTCTGTGTTTAAGAATCTTGTCATCAACAATATGAATACGATACATTGATTTTATATGATAAAATAACTATTTTAAAATGTTATTTTCCTTCAACTTTCATTATTTGTAAAATTTCATATTTATATAATAAAATGGTAACATGCTAAATAATTGGATTTGGAAGGAATAAAAAGATTCTCACTTTTATTTTTATATATTTATATTATAAAAACTTTCAACAAGTTATATGTGTTTCAAACAACCTACTTTTGTAATAAAAAGAATCTGTCATGATGGAAAGCTATGATTATTAGACTTCTATTCAACATTTGGGAATGGAGTACAAATAAGATAAAAATAACTACCATAATAAATAATGATTATTTATGAAACACTATGTGGCAATTTTTTAAAAAAACAACCTTTCATCTTCAAATTCACAATGCTAAAGCTACATTATTATTCCACCTTGCACATACAGAATGGCGGTACGAAAGGTAAAGGAACTCTGACCAAGTTTAGAAAGCAAGTAAAGAGGCCTACATACTTAAGCGCAGATCTCCATAAAGCCTATGTTCTTCCCACTACACCCTCCTAGGTTCTTCCAGAAGTAATATATGACTGTACACAGTCAAAACCTGCTTAGGGCTCAACCTCCTCATGAGTAAAGTAAAAGATTAGAATAAATGATTTTTACAGATACTTAAGTTGCACAAACCTTGCAGACAATATAACTTTCAGACAAGGACGATCAACATTTAAATAACTACTATGTCACATTTAAAATGATGTGATAGGGACTTCTCTGGTGGCACAGTGGGTAAGACTCCGTGCTCCCAATGCAGGGGGCCTGGGTTTGATCCCTGGTTAGGGAACTAGATCCCACACGCATGCTGCAACTAAGAGTTCGCATGCCACAAGTAAGGAGCCCGTGTGCCACAACTAAGGAGCCTGCCTGCCTCAACTAAGGAGCCCACCTACCCCAACTAAGACCCAGTGCAACCAAATAAATATTTAAAAAAATAAAATAAAATGATGTGATAAATTCATAAGCTCTAGTACAGCAGGACTGCTATGTATGTTTATACATATTATAGTCATACACAATAGCCCTAAAGGACCATTTTATTCCCCAATGCAAATCCAAAATGAAGCACAGTGTCTCAACTATCTGAAAATATAAGAAATCACATTGAAGGCTATGTTTGCCTTTCAATTAAATGCTAATAAACAAAATTAAATTTTAAAAAATGGCTTCCTTAGAACCAGGCAATACTATTCTGGAACCAAACCTTATTTTCAAATGAAACTTTCTTCAATGATAAAATTATTCCAGAAATCTTTTCCTTTATTTAGAATACTGCATTGAAGAACACACACACAAATAATACCTGACATAAGTACATACCTAGGGTTTGTAGCATTATGGTTTCAAGTAAAACCAGTTCTTGAGTCTGCTGAAGGTAAGCCTGCCAGGTAAAAATAATAATATTAAAATGCTTAATAAACATAACACTACTAGACTATGGGACTGTTAAATCTCATGAGTATTATAGATTCATTACGAACTACTACAAGGTAGTTTGGAAATATGAAGAAAATAAAACTGAGGGTGATAGAGAAAACCTATTTTCTGTGATAATTCTAAATTCAATTACTTCTAATACAGGAAACTCTAAATTCAATTACTTCTAATACAGGAAATGTAAACAAAGCAAAACAAAACAAAACAAAAACCAATCTAAAAATAATAATATGAAAGGGGGTAGGTTAATTGAAAAAAGACATCTCCAGTCTGTAAGGTAAAACTTTACCCAGGCATTGGTGCTTCAGGACTCATTAAGGACAGGAAGCGCCAACCCAAGTAAGATTAAATTCAAACTGGCCTTTAAAGAAAAGGATTCATCAACTCACTCTAGGATATTTCATGTGGTAATTCCTTGACTGTCACAGTAGGTCAGTGCGTTATTTTTTAGAATTAAATTCCTCTCTTCAGAAAAGACAAAATAAAACAATCCCTCAAACCCCTAGATCAAAAGAAAAAATTTTAGCTATAAAATACCAAAACAATGTACCATACACCTGTGGGGACAAAAATAGACGGTCTTCTCCCTCAACTTCAATAAATCATTGCCCTAATGTAATTACTTGGGGAATAAAAGGTAGGAAAACTTTCCTGCCATCTCATTCTTATATCATGACAATTGACTAAGGTGATAAGAAAACTATATTATATATAAATATTCATTTCTGTAAGGACATATTGCTAAACTTAGAGTGAAAGCACCTTTAATTTTATTTATGCCCATTTTGAGATCACTGAGCTGAATTTTAAAACATAGATTTTTCTATTATTTGAACAATACCCTAAGCATTCACAAGAAATAATTCTGAATTTGTAAAGTTAATAGAAACTATAAGAAGTAACTTTAAATAATCATACATTCTCTATTATTGAATGGCTACATTAATATTTTAGTCCCTTAAAGCCAACATGTAGGATAAAACCTGTCATTAATAAAATCAGATATATTTAATTTGGACCTTAAACTTGATCCAAATCAAACTGAATTAATACAGTCTGGTAGTCATTCAGTAGTTAACAGTTCCTGATAAAGCAACTCACTTACATAGGAGTGCTAGAAAAAGGATTTCAAAGGCCCAGAATGCTAGCTTCTGTTTTAAGATGTCAGAACATTTAAAAATGGTGTTTTCAAACAAGGTCTATTGAAACATTGGTGATGAACAAGCTGTTTGTAAACCAGTATTACTCTTTAGGAAAACAAAAATAATTTCAAAATGACACTCATGAAAGCATGGTAAAATAAATCTTTATGTATCAGAGAACAGTAGTAGCATCCACGCATTAATAAAGGAACACTTCTATAAAAAGAGTAATTACTGGTCTAGAGATAAATCCAGAGGTTTTTCTATTCCTTCATTTGCCAACAATTTAAGAAAATTATATATCTCTGGTCTTAAATACACCCAAACGATGGAGGTGATATGATATACCCTCTACATATATCACAGGTTTGCTGTGAGGATAAACAAAATGTGAAACACTTAAAAAGTACCTTTGAATCAAAGCTTTACATGATGCAGAATGACAATGAAATTCATGAACATAACATGAAATATGTTTCTGTCAGATCACTTCCTGGTATTACATTCCTAAGTCGTAATAGTAATAAGCAGCATTGGAAGGCAACACTAATTGAATTATATTTTTATTAAGTCTAAATAATGAAAAGGTTTCAAAACCCAAAACATCCAATTTTTACATACATCACACTTAGTATCCAGCAGTGGCTCTAGGGGATGAAGACAAGCATGTGCTACTTTGATAACATGTTCAAGTTTTCGAGCCTGTTCTTCTACTTTTGCAGCCAAAAATAATGCAGTAGGTGATATTATCTGTGGAAAAGATAAAATTTGGTGATTTAAAAACAAATAAATTTTGGAAACACCTTCTACTTTCTAAGGGGGGGGACATGCAAGAAAGGAATGCAATATTAATAGTATGAACTGAAGTTGGGCTATGACGAGATTAAATTTTTAAAAAGTTATTCATTAGATAGAACTAGTTACCTCAGTCTATAAAATCTGTTTTACTTGTTTTGCAAGTAGAATTCTAAAAGGAAAAAGACTTATACTTTAGCTAAAAGAAAGTTTAAATAATATTAACACACATTGTGGAGGTAAAGGAAAAAACTCAAGCAAAATAATGAAGTCAAAGCTTTAAAAAAAAAAAAAAAAGAAAGAAAAAAGAAAAAAAAGAAAAGTGGGTAAAGTATACCCAGATTTTCCCTCTTTTGAGGCAG